>NW_011889496.1:72921-122348 GCF_000151845.1 Pteropus vampyrus | reverse complement strand
ATATACATATATCAGAATAACTTCTTCTTTTTCATTGCAGAATAGTTGGAGCAGGTGTGTAGCTGCTAAATTAGTAGATTGAGGGAGGATCTACATTTCATTACAGAGTTTTGTGAATCTCTATCACATGAGCAATAGCGGTGGTGAGCAATGGGTGAAGATGGTGGAAGTGATGAATAGTGTGATTTTTGTATCATATGACACACTAGTGGTACTTTTGGGAAATAAAGCCTTTTTTCTTTTCTGCAGAATGTGTCACTTGACACTTGAATATTTAATAATATTCCATTATATATGGAATATTACTCAGTCATTAAAAAGAATGAAAATCTTGCCATCTGCAACAACATGGATGGACCTAGAGGGTATTGTGCTAAATGGAGTAAGTCATATAGAGAAAAACAAATATCCTATGTGGAATCTAGAGAACAGGATAAACAAACAAACAACAGAAACAAGTTCATAGATACAGAGAGCATTTTGATGATTACCAGATTGGATAGTAAGAGGATGGGTGAAGGTGGAGGGGATTAAGAGGTACAAATTGGTAGTTACAAAATAGTCATGGTGTT
Source organism: Pteropus vampyrus (assembly GCF_000151845.1). NCBI lineage: Eukaryota > Metazoa > Chordata > Mammalia > Chiroptera > Pteropodidae > Pteropus > Pteropus vampyrus. Next base: position 121,776 of record NW_011889496.1, on the reverse strand, counting down.
GTAGAGTATAGCATGGGGGATATAGTCAGTAGTATTGTAATAACTATGTATGGTGTCTGATGGGTACTGGATTTTTCAGAGTGATCACTTCATAAGTTACATAAATGTCTAATCATTGTGTTGTACACCTGAAACTAATACAATATTGTACATTAACTATAACTTTAAAAAATAAAAATATAAAAAACTACAGCTTTCCAGAGATGCTGAATTGAGATGGAGGTTGTCAAGAGCAACTGCAATCATTTGTCAAAAGTTCTCCTTTTTTCTTCAAAAGTATTACATTGTGAGCTACTACTTTCTGGACTCTCAGTTCTAAATATTCCTCCTGGCAGACTTATACAATGGGGAAGAAAGTGGGAATTGTTTACGAAGTGTATATTTGCTAAATTGTGATATGTAGACTCTTCATCGAGGCAATGATAATTATCTAGAATTTGATCTCAACATTTCTAAGGTTATCTCTTGCTACTTCTCCTTACCCCTGTGACATACAAAACCTTTGCTCTAGCTATCTCTGCACACTTTGTGAATATGCCATATCTTTCTTATCTGTGTGCCTTTGTTTGTATATAGTACCATCTATTTGTTAGGATGCATGTTTTGGACTATCTGTATTCTTTTCTGTCTTTCCAGCAGAATGAAAATGTCCATATCCTACAACTCCTGACAGAGCACCCTGAAAGAGTGTAGATACTCTATAGAAGCTTAATTGGCTTAGGTGGCCTCACATTTCTTCAAACTTCAATATTTTATGGCTTGAGATTTTATTGAACTTGAGATTTGTGTGCCTTAACAGAGGTACTATCTAGACATAGAGATAGATATACTTCAAACTCAACAGTGAAGAGCATCTATATCCAGACTGTTCCTAGAGTCTCTACTTAAGGGCCAAACAAGAAATTGCCAACCCACGTGGCCTTTTGAGCTTTACCTGGCCTTGCTGAGGAACAGGTAGAATTTCTTGGCTTCACTTAGGTTCTCCTTACGATCCTCTGTACACTCCAGCAAGTCATTCCAGGCCTCATTCAGCTCCATTCGCTGCCTCTGCAGGTCATCAGTGGCATCTGGGTGGGACTCATTGAGTCGCTCTGCTGTCTCTCCCAATACGATCACCTGGGGAAGTACAAAGCTCCAATAATTAGTCAAGAGTCACAACTGATCTTCAGCAAAAAAAGTCCTGAGCCCTGGGGGATGCTCAGTCCTCAAACAGACATCATTGTGGTACAAGAACATCTTACTACTTTATTAATTAAAAGGTCAGCTCTATTGGTACACTTGATAACTCCCCAAAGCAGTCAACACTGAAACAAGTGTACATTTTAAAAAAAGAAGACTGTTGGGAAGTTTGCTTAAATGAATGCTGGTTAGTGGCAGCATCATTAGGGAACCCAGGGACCCTGATTTTTAATGTAAAGATCTTTCCAATATAGATATTTATGTGCTTCTTTTTGTCCTGCATGATAATGCATGCTGTGTGATGATTCTTATTATTCCCAAAGTTTATCTGGCAAGTTCCAGGGTTCATTTATTGGTAGAAGTAAAACTAAGCTCATTCAATTACTTGTGCAAGAAACTGCATCATGCTCAGACATAGGTCTGGCTATCTTGGGTATGACCATTTCCTATTTATCTTAGGCTGCTGGCCTCCAACTAGCTTCTGTAAGTTCTGCTCACTTGGAACCCATTAAAGAGACATGTGAACAATAGGAAGTTAACATAATATGTGAATATGTTTCCAATATGTTTTTCCTTCATGTTAATGGTCCTAGGGCAGGTTCTTTTAGTGGCCTTGTTCTAGGTTACTAGAATAAACATGAAGTAATATAAAGAGAAATGTAGGAATAGAGACTGGGAAATAAAAGCACAGAAGAGAACATCATTGGTAAAAATAAGAAGAGGAAAATGTTAGAAAAGCTTAGCAGTTCATGTCTTACCTTTTCTCTGAGAGGTATGAGATCTCTTTCAAAGTTCTCATGCTGTCGCTGAAGGGCCTGAACACTGAACAGGTCTGAGCCAGGGTCAGCAGCACTGAGGGCCTGGCACTTCTTCTTAATCTGCTCCTTCATGTCATCTGCTTCTCTGGTACATGAGAGTAAAAAGTTTAGGAATAATAATGTGTACCAAAGACAGACTCATAAGAAAGTCCTCACCATCACCACCACTATCATTATCATTATTGCCATTATCCTTTTTAATATGCTAGAACTTATGCTCATTTAATTTTCCCAGCAGCTACTTGAGGCATAGCTACTATTATCATTGCCATTTTACGTATAAGAAAACTGAAACTTAAAGTTGCTAAGTATATTTTTCTTAAGGCTATACTACTGCTAAATGGAAGAGCCTAAGTCTGAACCAGGAAGCCTGACTGCAGAGCTACATCCTTAACTATTATATTTCATGACATTCCATCTAAAGCCATTCTAAACAACCAGAACCACCTGCATTTCAGTTTTCCCTTCTCCAGATGTTTAAAAATACATTTATACACAATAAAGGTGTTTGATTTTCTATGTTTGTTCATTTATTTGGTTGTTCAGTTAGTTACATGTGTGAGTAGACAGATTTGGAAATCAGACATAACAAATTGTTGAATTAATAGTTAAAGTAACTGTGATATCTGTGATTCTCTTCTATCTACTTATAGTTCCAAAATATAGTTACTTAAACCTCTTGTCTCTACTTTGTTTTGTTTACTGTCATATATATAGCTAATTGTGTGCCAGGGCCCAACCTAGTCACTTGAAAATTGAAATTTGTTGTTTGGGAGAATTCTATGCTACAAATGAAGAGTCTACTACTAAAAAACTTACCTCCTATTATCCTTATCTCAGGAAGAAGGGTTATGGTAATAGCTATGGTTCTATTATAGTAACCAGACTTGGAATTTTTTAAGTGTGTTCTAGAACAGCAGTACTTTTTAAGGTTAAAATTCTCACCTGTGAAACATTTGGACAGCATGGGCACTGCCCAGCAGCTGACGCTGTTCTTCTGCAAGCCTCTGCAAGGAGCTCCAGCGAGCATTCAGCTCCTAAAAGAGGCAGACATACTAGACTTTAACTAGGGAGCTGACTTAGATTACTCAGTGGTATCTGAAGACTAGATAGAGTTTAAGTCATGGTTGTTTTTATGTTATCTTCCTTAGAAATTGCATAGGTTTCTTTCTTTCTTAGGTAGCTTGAGTTTTGGCCTCATTGATGCCAGTGCAATTAAGAAGGGAATCACTTTTCTTCCCAAACTGTTGTTTCCAGGTGGAACTATCGACCCTAGAGTAGCAATTGATGTTTGTTGCCACAGTGACTATATTACAACTTCTGAAAAATAAGTGGAAAATATTGAATTGGTAGTTTGAAGCTACTATATTTCTCTAGGAGAAATATAATATCTGCATCCTGAATTGACAAAACAAAGTAGACTCTTAGAGTTCTTTTTTCTATAGAGGGTAAGTAAATTGTTCTTATGAACAATCTTTTTTTTTTTTTTTTCATTTTAACTTCTTATACACCACCACAAAAAGCAGCAGAGAACTCATCTTCACTGGTTTATGACAACCCAGAGAGCTGGATTAGCCATTCCATTAATATCAATTAAGATATTTTATGGAACCATAGGTCCGAATCTGAATCAGGTCTCTACTGACTTATATTATTTTCTTTATTTCATCAGACTTTATCAGGGCTTATCTCTTCCAGTAAGTTTCTTTGATTTACCTCTACTATTACAGCTCTTTTATCTGCATTTTCTTTGTATTCATGTATTTGAGCATTGAGTTTCTTGTGTCTGTATTGATTGGGGATAGGTGAGTTGCAACTTAAAGATTTCAGATTAGAATAAATGGCTAGACTATTTGAACTATTATCTTTTATCTTTTCTATAGTCAACTCTATACTTTCATTACTTTATGCATGTCCTAGCTGATCTGTGGAATATAAAGTTGAGTATATTTAAGTGAAATAATGACTCCTAAAGTTCAACCTGGTAGTGAAGAAAAATAAAAAGAATCTTAGTTACCTGCTGTATCTGAGCTCCTTCTGGTGTTAAAAGCTCTTCAAATAGAAGATCATCAGCCACCTTGTTGATGTCCCTCAGTCGAGGTTCATTGGTTTTCAAATCCTAGGTGAGAAAATTTTCCCAAAGCTGTGTAAATCTCCTTTTTGAGAATCTTTCATACTTGCCTGCTCATCTTTGCCTTAACTTGGCTAAGTATTAAAACATATTTCTAACCTTCTCTTCAATGTACAACGAGCTGCCTTCCTCCAATCTGTCACTAAGAATACCTTTAATATTCCCTGACACCCGTGACTGTCAAAACTTGGCTAGTGTGTATCTGAAGCATGGAGTACAATCATTTGCCTAGATTACACACACACACACACACACACACACACACACACACACACACACACACACACACCTGTTATTACCTTTTGTCAGTTTTTCTTTGTTATTTCTTTCCTTAAATTTAAGTTACTTACATACTGGCATATTAGCCCTTTATCTGTAATATGTCTTGCAAATATTTCCTCCCAATGTGTTGATTGTCTCATAACTTTGTTTATGGTGATATTTGTCATGCAAAAATCACAGTTTTATTTTGTTTTAATTAGATTTATCAATTTTTTCTTTTAGTGCATTTAGTGAACCTGAATTTTAATTCATAGTTAGAAAGCCTTTCCCTATAAGACATTTAAAACATTCTATAAAACTTCTATTATTAGAACAGTGGGGTGCTAACACATGAATGTTTTTCCTAAATTAAATAACACCAACAAAGGAATCTATATTTGAGACATATAATATTCTTCCTACTGATATAAACTTCTCCACCTTTTACAAAATTTCCTTAACAGAGTTGCAACCTGCTTATATTAAAGTATGCTGTAAGAAACAACTCTAGGAAGCTCATCACAATGTCTACAGTGACAATATTGTTCATTGCATTATACAATAACCTTTCAATAAGTTTTTCCATGAAAATGTCATTCCTGGTGTTCTTTTTATAGTTTTACTTCTTTCCTTTTCTTTCACTTTTCTCTTTATATAGTCCCCCAAAATAAAATATAATATCTTGCTCGCTCTCTCGCTCTCTCTCTCTCTCTCTCTCTCTCTCTCTCTCTCTGTCATCTATCTATCTAATCTATTTACAACACTTTGAATTCCATATGGAAACTACCAGTAGAAAAAAAGGGGGGCTATGCTCATCATTAATTAAAATAATAAAATGAGTCAGAATAAAGGAGAATGGAAAGGTTTTATGTAGGCAGAAACTTAGAAACTGTCTAGTTGTAAAGTCAGGTTGTTCTTCCCATCTTCCCACACAACTTCTGCCCCCAAATTAGACTTTTCACAGAGTCCAAAAACATCACATCTCAATCTGGGCATCAGGAACACAGTATAATATAGAGCAAGTTTTGAAGAATTCAGGGAGAACAGCACTCCCTGCAAGACTTGGAGGTAGCAGAAACTGCAGGCTGCAAAATTAAGGTAGCTACTTCCCTCTGAATTTTCCTTGAACCTACAATACCCAAAGAAAGTTGTAAAATTTGGAACTCTCAGTGGCTTTGGGGAGGATATTTAACAAATGTGAAATTAAAGACTTACTTAGGAGATGTGAGATGAAAGGAAACAACGATAATCTCAAAAAACTGTCTAATGGAAGCAGTCCCTCTTTCTCACCGTTTGGAACTCATCAAACTTTTTTTGCAGCTCCCAAACATCATCTAGATCTACCCCAGTGTTTTCTGCTTTTTTATCTCGGATCCAGTCCAGCATGTCTTCTGCCTCATAGGCCAGCAAAAACTCATTGTAACATTGCAATAGACAACGCCTACGTTCTTCTGCTTGATCAAGAAGGGAGTGGTACCTAGGTGGATAAATGAAGAGAATAGGAAACATGCAATAACGGAGGGAGAAAACAAAGAAGAGTAGAGGTAGGGTGAGAAAGAGAATGAAAGAGACAAAGAGAGAGAGAGAGCGCGCGCGCGAGAGAGAGAGAGAGAGAGAGAGAGAGAGAGAGAGAAATCAAAAGAAGTACACGAAAGGAGAGGAGAAAATAAAGGTAGAAGAAAAATAGCATTAAGAGCAGAGAGACAAACCCAGAATGTTCCATTTAAAAATAATAAAAATGTCAATGTTCCAATAGTGTGACTGGCAACATCCAAAAAAATTTCTACAGAAATTTTGGCATGCCTGCTGACAACTGGATATGAAGCAGCCTAGCATAGCAAACAAAATTCATATGAAAGTCAGAAGACCTTTAGATAACCTTGAAAGAATGCTGAGCAGGGAGTCCGAAGACATGACTGTATTAACTGTTAACCTTGGGTGATTAACTTAATGGTACTTGGCCTCCCTTTCCTTATATAAAAACTAAAATATTTAAAGGACTCTAAGTTTACTTTCAGCTCTTAATACTTATGAATTTTCAAGGCATCTTTAAACTAACAGATGCAGTCATGAGAAGTGACTCTGGCTAATAGGAAATGTTTGGCCAAACACCTGTCCAGTTCTCCAGGCTCAAGAACTTACTGGTTCTCAATCTGTTCCTGGCACTCAGTGATGTTGACTGGTTCTTCTCGCCGCTGCTGTGGAAGCATAGGAAACTCATCATGGGCCAGTTTCCTGATGTAGACAGCAGGCACAAAACCCTGGTGATCATCAGCTTCCACCTTCCACCAGTCCTGAGGGAGAACAGATCCCAACTCTTTCTTTAGTTCTTGGAAAAACCACAAATAAGAGAGGCTTCAACTCTCCTCAGTCTCTAAGCACAGCCACAGGCTGATAGCCAAGAAAAGCAAACCCATCACTTATTGGGGACATATAATTTTCAAGTATTACAAAGAACATAAATATGGAGTTGCAGGAATTTCATAGATAAGCCTCTAAAATCAAGGAATCTGACATAGCTGATGTTAGACCTTTAACTTTGACAAGGTTTGCAAAAACTAAAAATAGTTCTCCTCTGGGGCATTTTGTCCACAAGAAATAAAAAAGAAAACAAACAAACAAACAAAACCCACGAAGTCTGAATCAAACTGGGCTTGTTAGTAGTAGAACGCCTGTGTATGACAATATTGTACAAGAACTCTCACCTTATCCCTCTCCCAGAACTCCTAAAAATTGTGTTGCCCTGAAATTCACTTATGTGAATACTATATACTTAATTGTCACCTTTATCCCCAGAGAGTGTTTGGGTGTGGAGCAGTGATAAGCACTTTGGATTTAATCTCTTCAGAGAATAATGTGGTGTTTGGGTGTGGAGCAGTGATAAGCACTTTGGATTTAATCTCTTCAGAGAATAATGTGAAATGAAGAAGACTAAGCAAAGAGAAAGAGGGATTGGTACACAACTTATTTAATAATGAAACATCTAGCCTCTCTAAAATTTTCCTTCCTCTCAGAGTAACAATATTTCAAACTCTCTTCTTCTCTTCCTAATTATTTAGGAGGTTAAGTATTAGAATATAAAAAAAATTACTTGAGCTCTTATAAAAATACATATTTAAAATTGTACTCAATATTTTGTCACCATTCTTACAGGAATAAGATCCAAAGATAACCAGGTTGACAAAGACTTCTCTTCAATCACCCTCCTCCTAAGCCTAACTACAATTGTTTCATCACTAGGAATATTGGCACAGAAGAGAAACAAGTAAAGAGATCAAAGAAAGGGACAATTTAATCCTGTAATATATCTAAATATTACAGAACAGCCATTCATAGCTTGTATGTTATGGGGTAATTACTTAAGATCTTTGAATATTCGTTTTGTTAACTGTAATTAATATTCTAATTCAAATAGGTAAAACATCCTAGACAATATCTGGAGGAAAGGTACTTTCAATAAATTATGGTTATTTAAGAGAGACAACAGAAAAATGTTGGATATCTGGCAAGTTTGGGAAATGACTTTGGAAGAACCATTTTGTTGATGGAGAAAAGATTTGATGGGGCATTCACCTTGTTGATGGAACTGAGCAGAGTTAAGACATCATCTTTCTTCAACGTGACTTCTCGGGGGCTGCGGGCTTGGAAGTCATATAAAGCCACAACTCTCTCTTCTCGAGCCACTCTCTCCACTGGTGCAGCCTGTTGTTGCTAAACAAAAACAGGAAGTAGACCATGTAAGTCACCCATTGGAAATATCTCTCTGTAGAACCTAACAGTGGGAGGCTGTCCTTGGGCCTGAGAGGTGAGAGGAGCCTCTAGCTAGAATCTCTTGCATGGCTGCCAATAACTGAGAAATCATCACATGCCATTTTCAGAGATATTGCTCCACCCTAACACTTCTCAGAGGACAGGTAGCCTGGGCAATATGAACACAGAGTGAGCAAATGAGTATGTAGTTTGTTGGAAAAATATTAAAGTCTCTAAGTCATCAGTTCTCAAAGCAAGTAATAAAGGATTATACACATCAACATTTCAGAATATTGTTTGAGAAAGTTAAAGACCCTATTTCTCATCACCTTCTCCATTTACTGGGCCTCCACTAATAATCTTTCCAACTCCTTGACCTATAAATTATTGTATAAAGAAACTGTGAATTTTCTTTTTAGACATGGATTATCTAAAACACAAAAAAGGCCACAGAATCTTAAAAATTGAGAACATGAACTTAGATAAAATATCTTGTATCTCTCTTTAGCAGGCAACTTGTTTTTAAGGTAGCCTCTAAATTTTACTTTCTGCAAATATCATATCTCTGAGAGATTTAACAAAATAGAACATCACCCCCTCCATACATAATGACCTATACCTTCAGACTGGAGCTGAAGATGTACCTCCCCTTACAGATTTCACTGATTTTATGTTCTTCAAGTACTATGTTTCCTCATAACATGCAATGTTTAAACCCATCTGTTATTTTTTAGGCAGCCATTGTGCAACGCTTGGTGAAGGCACAACATTGAAGCTTTGCCAATGTATATTGATTTGACATTGTGAGTCTATGTCTTTTGTCTACTCCCAATATATGAATTCAGAGAATTCTTTCTCAGTAGAAAGAATTCCATGAATGTATTTTTTTTCTTTTTTTCCCTCTTCTACTTCACACAGGAGATGCTTATATCATTTAGTTGTTTCTAGCTTCATCACTCTTCAGAACACCCCTTTTCACCTTGCATCCTAACCGTTCTCACATTCTCAACCATTTGCATTTCTTATCTTGCAAATACACTTGATTATTTTGTGCTCTGGTTTATTTGCTCTCATAGCTTATTGACTAGATAGGTTCTTCTCCTCCTTGTCTGCACAGTAAACCACCTTTTTTTGTTAACAATAAGTCAGTTTTGAATATTTCAATGCTCTTATTTCAAGAAAATGAAATACTCCTTTTGAAATCACTTTTCCTGTTCATATATCTATTATATGCACTTACTTGTTTAAATATCTGAAACCCTGACAGACCATAATTTTCCTACAAATCAAGATTAACTTTTATTCATGTTTGCACATGGTAAATATTTAATAAACGTTGGTTTAAAAACTAAGGATGGAAGGAAGGAAAGGAAGGAAGAAAGAAAATAAGGGTTTCTGGTTAAGATGGCGGCGTAGTTAAGGCTGTGCTCACCTCCTCCCACCTCAAAATTACAACTAAACTACATAACGACCATCATGAAGAATCACCTGACGTCTAGCTGAACAGAAATTTTACAACTAAGGACATGCAAAAGAAGCCAAAATGAGACTTGTAGGAGAGGAGAATGTGACACAGGCTGGTCCCAAACCCATGTGTGGCAGTTAAAAATTGGGAGAGATATCTTGTGTGGAGAGGTAACCCCCTGAGGATTGAAGAGTCCTATCCCCACACAAGGCTCCTCAGCCTGGGGTTCCAGTGCCAGGGAAAGAAGTCCCCATCACTTCTGGCTGTGAAACCAGCATAGATGTTGCCAAGTGAGACCAAAGGCTGCTGGTGTTTCAGGCATTCCTCTTAAAGAACTCATGCACAAACTTACTCTCTGAGGGACTCTCTTGCTCTGATCTCCAGCACTGGGGCAGCAGCTGAAAAAGTGCTACAAATACACAGGGAGGAACTAAATTGTCGAGCTTCACGGGAAGGGTTAGAGGAACAGCTTCCTCCTAGACAGAAATGCAGGCTGAATCCATTATTCTTTTGTTAAGCCCTCCCATGACCCAGTCTGCCTCATCAGCAGGCACCATATCTGAGATCCCAATAACCTGGCTAACACTTTTCATCCCATTCACCCTTCCCTAGTGATTCCCTGAGACCCCACTTTACACAACCTGCAGGCCGACTCAAGCCACTTACATTGGCTTTTCCATACAAACAGCCTGCTCTTGTCTCATCTAAAGACGTTCCTAAAATCTCTCAAATGTTCACAAGCCTCAAACAAGCAGCATCTGATCTCAGCATGCCCCTTATCTCTTGCTAAGCAGCTCCAAGCCTTCCATTATCAGCCACCAACCATGGTTCACAGCTGAGCCTCTCCCAGGCACCCTAAGCACAGCACAGGTGGCAACCATCTGCAGATCACTTTGTACCTTATACTAAGTGCTCTCAGGCAGGGTTCAGGTAGTGGCTGGACTTGGCCTGCACCAGAGCCCCTCCCAAGGGCCCCAGAACCAATATACCTGGTGGTCCGAAGCTGACCATCAGAGTACCACACAACCACCTCCACAAATGACATATCCAGAGAGCAGACTGATCAGGCACCCAAGTGTTGCTAAAGTAAATCCAACTCTTTAGGGTCAGCACCTGCACAGTAGGTCCTCCACTGTGGTCAGTCCTAACGATCATTCAGCCTCAGGGTCAGTCATTCTCATTGTTGTGCATATAGCAACCAAGACTCAACTACAATAGGAGAGCACACACACCCCACAGAAGGGACACACCTGGAACACCTGGCCCGGTTGACCAAGGAGATTGCACCACTGGGCCCTATAGAACACCTACTACATAAGGCCACACTACATAAGACCGGGAGACATAGCAACCTTACCTACTACATAGAAACAAACACAGGCAGGCAGCCAAAATGGAGAGAGAAAAAAACATATCCTAAATTGAAGAACGGAATAAAGTTCCAGAAAAAGAACTAAACAAGATGAAGACAAACAATCTACCAGATGCAGAGTTCAAAACACTGGTAATAAGGATGTTCATTGATGTAAGTGAGAACTTCAAGAAAGAGATAAAAACATAAACATGGAGAGAGAACCAGTCAGAAATGAATAATACTAAATTGAAATAAAAATATATTAGAGGAATCGAAAGTAGATTAAATAAAGCAGAGGATCAAGTTGAATCAGCTATTTGGAAGATAAAGTGGCAGAAAACACTCAATTAAAACAGTGAAATAAAAAAAAAGAAATTAAAAAGGAAAGTTTAAGAGGCCTCTGAGACATCAGGTGTAACAACATTCATGTTATAGGTGAACAACATTCATGTTATAAGGAGAAAAGAAAGAAATAACAGGACTGAAAACCTATTTCAAGAAATAATGATGGAAAACTTTCCTAACCTGAAAGAAAATAGTCATAAAAACCCAGGAAGTACAGAGAGTTACAAACAAAATTAACCCAGGCCCCCAACAAGACACATTGTAATTAAAATGTCAAAGGTTAATAAAGACGAAGAATTTAAAAGCAGCAAGAGAAAAGCAGTTACCTACAAGGGAGCTCCCATAAAACTGTCAGCTGACTTATCAACAGAAATTTTAAGGCCAGAGGGATTAGCACAAAATATTCAAAGTGATAAAAAGCAAGGACCTACAAGCAAGATTACTCTTCCCAGTAAAGTTATCATTTAAAAATGAAGGATAGATAAAGAGCTTCCCAGATAAGACAAAGCTAAAGGAGTTTATTACCACCAAACCAATATAACGAGAAATGTTAAACAGATTTCTAGAAGAAAAAGGAGGAGGAGGAGGAGGAGGAGGAGAAGTAGGAAGAGAAAGAGGGGGAAGAGGAAAAAGATAAAAAATGTGAAGAACAATATGGCAATAACTACATATCTATCAAGAAGGAGAAATGCAATTAAATGAAATGTTAAAGAAAATTGAAAGTATAAAAGGAAGAAAAGAGGAAACCAAAATACAACACTTATCTAGAAATTCTTGTGGACTAAACTTCTGTAGATGTACAAAGATGCTACAATCTGGCATATAAGAATTATAGAACTTATTATTTTCTTTGTGATTGTTTCCTGGGTTACAGAAAAAAAAAAGTAATAAAGAGAATTTATTTTCCTCTGTTGTGAAAATCATGATTCTTGTCATCTCTAAGTTTTTCTTACCTGGCAGACTTCTGCCTGATCTCGTAGAGCTTGCATACTTTTTCCAAATGCATTAAGATCCACTAGGAAGGCCTCATGCTTCTTTAGAAGAGCCTGGATTTGTTGATGGAAAGATTATTGGAAGCAAAACAGAAAGAACAGTAAGCATCTTGGGGGAAAGGTTTCAAGCATAATTTTAAGTTTTTCTGTTTCTCCTAACATCCTGGAAAGACACTTTCTATTTAATGTAGACTTAACCCTAAATTTTAAGTATCAAGAAAATAGGAGTTAAAAAATTAATAACAATTTCAGTATATTTGTTTCACTCAATACGAAGTGAAAAGTGCACGAACATTTTAGGAACACCCATTGCAGCTGAAAGAGGGTGCTGCTGATAGTGTTACTTTGTAGGATGAAACAGAGTAACTTTAGATACTCATTTCAATTATTTCTAGTGCTGAAAGTTTGTGAAATACTCTACTGTATTCCCACAGGACAACAAATAAAACAAAGAAATAGATATAAAAGATAATATAACCTTTGATTTTCTTCTTGCTCCGATATGTCTGCCTGATTTTATTTTATTAAAGTATTTAAGATAACTGTATCTTAAAACCATGGCTGGTTTGTGAAATCTCAAGTTTATTCTGGGAAGTTTAAGATGGGACCAAGACAGGTATGGATCTCTGGTCATGCCTTTCTGAGTTTAGATAATCTCTAGGGAATCTATGGGTTTTAGTGGGATTAGGAAAATGTATTTTTGGATCTCTGCCAGCTCTGAAGGTATTCTAGCAAATGAAGTCCAAAGGCTATCATTCTGGAACCTCCAAATAATCTAACAGAACCTGTAACTGTCCCACAATCTAATATGGTACTATTTGGTGAATACTAGACAATGTCCATCACCAATTTTGCCTTACCCCAGCTGCTTCTTCATCAGCCCCATAGTTAGTGTTTTCTACAATAGGTTCCTTCTCTCTAATCCATGCTTCTGCTTCATGCAAATCAGCCAAGTACTGCTGGAACTGGACATTAGCCTCAAGATCATTTTGCCGTCTAGCAGCTCGAGCCTGAAGAGACTCCATATTCTCATTCAAACTCTTGACCCTAGAGGCCACATCTTTTGCAGCAAAGTGTCCTATGGAGTAGTTATAGAAAAAGTGAGTGTTACCCTCATTAATGTTTACTACACTTCAATTCTTTTGAAGACCTGGAAGAGAGAAAGAGAGGCATGAGGATGATGCTGCATGTACTCAGTGTGACATTTTACCTAAGTTTCATCGGGGAATTGGAATGCCATAGGTGAGATTAAGCATCAGTATAGATGCTAAGTGTGGATAGGGGGTGTATATTTGGTGGTGTAGGTGTGTCTGTATGGTGGTTAATTGGGTGTTACATTCTATGTTATACAGACATGAAAGCAAAATACCTACAAGTAGGTACTGCTCCAAATTCCAAAAACATGTATTCTCTAGACTAAACAGAAAATTCAGCAGATTTTCATTTCTTCCCATAAAGTCCTTTGTACTATAGAAATTGTTCTCCGCCCCTAAGCAACTAGATAACAGAATTGTAAGGTGCAATGATTTTCAGACAATAGGTAGAAAATTGTGACTTTTGAGAAAAGGGGGGAAAAAAAAGAGGTATGTCCTATGATAGCCACAGTTTATGCCTGGCACAGTTTCTAGGCTGTAGTGCTAAGAACTGCAGAACTAGCAGTCACATTGAGGTGAGGAGACAGATATCATGGTTGGAAGAAGACAATACAGCTACAGTCTGTGGAACAGAATACTGAAAAGAAAGGTGCTACACAGAGATAGAGCTTTGAAGCTATGTAGAAAGGTCCCCCAGAGTATTAGACTGATTGCTCTTAAATTTTTCCTCCAAAAATAGCTTTATAATTTTATAAATTATTGGGAACCCCTTTAAGCTTTGCTTACATGGTAATATCTATGGATAGTTATCATATTTAAAGTCAAAACAGAAAAATTTAAAATGAATACACATGTATATATTTCATAACCATTAGAGCAATGGCCTTATCACACATCATATAGACTCCAGAAGACTTTGCTGTACACTTATAAAAGACTGAGTGTGAAATAGGCAAATTACATCTTATTAGCATTATGAAAACCACAAAACAAAAATTAGAGAATCACTATCATAGAAACAACATATGTATGCATGCATGTACACATACACACCACAGAACTATAGCTGATAAACAAATATGGAATTAAAATGAAATTATAATATACAATTAATCTGAAGAAAGCAGAAACTAATGGACAAAGAGAAAACAAATAGCAAAATGTTAGATTTAAACTTACCTATATTGATAAATGCTTTAAATGTAAATTGTCTCAATGCTCAAATTAAAAGGGAGAGATTACCAGATCGCATAAAATAAAAACAAAGTCTAACTATATGCTTTCTATAAGAAATCTGCTTTAACCAAAAAAAAAAAAAAATCAAAAACAAACAAACGAACAAAAACAGAATACAAGCAAAAAGATGAAAAAATACATATTGCACAAACATGAATCAAAGACAGAATGGCTATGTTATAGTTGCACAATGTAACATTCAGGGTATCATCATGGATAAAGAGGACTATATCATGTTAAAAGAGAACTAAATCATGCTAAAGATTTAAATGCATCAAGAAGACATAACAAGCCTAAATGTGTATGCATGCAATAATAGGGCATCAAAATACATGAAACAAAAATGATAGAATTGAAAAGAACAATAGATAAAATCCACAATTACAGCTAGAGATTTCAAGAAAAAAAGAGTCCCTATAGTAAAATAGGAATCCCAAATAAACATATTTAGGTTCGAATCATTCAATTAAGATCTGAACGTTTGTTCAGCAATCTGAATTTTAAACCATACTTTTGATAGTTTGATACTGGCTATAAGTAATTTACTTTTAAATCACCTTGTATACGATGTTTGATTCTGAACATTATATTTAAGCAGTAGGGATTTCTGAAGATGGGAGACCAGGAGGAAGAGAGACATTGAGACTATCTAAAGAAATTGTGCTGTTAACAATAAAGACTGTAAAATATTAG
The DNA here is from genome assembly GCF_000151845.1 of Pteropus vampyrus. Lineage (NCBI taxonomy): Eukaryota > Metazoa > Chordata > Mammalia > Chiroptera > Pteropodidae > Pteropus > Pteropus vampyrus. Next base: position 106,458 of record NW_011889496.1, on the reverse strand, counting down.
GAATCTAAGACATGTCTTTACAGGTTTTGAAGTTCCCATATGGGAAAAGCATCTGATTTATGTTATTGAGTTTTGTAACTTAAATTCTGAAATCTGTAACTTCTACAGAAAATCACATTGATTAATAGGATAATTATTTTAATAATTTTGGCCCTATAAAAAAGAATAGAAATGACCAGCTAATGAGGTAGGTAGTTTCCTATTATTAGAATATACAAACAGTGTATCTATCAGAAATGCCAAAGGGAAATTTCTGCATTGGATGAGAAGGTGAATCAGATATCTTTAAATTCCCTTGAGGCCCTAAGGTTGAACAGACTTTCCTTATAAATTTGGCAAAAAGATTATTGTTCAATCCGATCCGAGTCATACATACCTTCCTCTACCATTTTGTTTCCCCTCTCTGTTATCACCCGTATGTGTAGCTCATGGCTGGCAATGTCAGCCTGGATGACTTTGTGTCTATTCAGAAGATTCTTGGAGGCAATCAGGTCTTTTCCTACAGAGAAAAATAATTTCAAGGTATTGTATTGTTCTAGTGTAAAGTAACTCTACTCCTGTAACCCTTGGAGCTACAAGTTCTTTCCTTTGAGATTTTAATCATTACATGGGCTTCCTGAAATTTGTAGCATTTGTCTGATTTTACTCTGCTTAGCTTTGTTTTTCTCCTTGCCTCCTTATACTAAGAAAATTCAATTCATTTTTGGACAAAAAAATAATAAATAAATCATTATTCTCTTTGAAAGATAGGTAGAAAGGCAAGTAACTCTACAACTGAAACTTCTAATATTATGCAACCAATTTTATTTCAGAATACTGTGGTATAAGAATCAGTATCTTCCACTTCTCATTTCCACATCTTAGGAAGTTATTAAATTCTCTAAACTTAGGGTTTTTTCCACCATAAAAGTGGCACAATGTTACTAGCTTTGAAGTTTTGTTGGTATGGACAAAAATTACTTATAAATTACTTATAAAAGTTTTGTTGGTATGGACAAAAAATTACTTAATAAAGTGCCTCATTCATTGCTTAACATTAACATGCACATAATAAATACATATTGTTTATTTCTTCCATTTTCTAAGATCCCCAGTTCATCTTTCCTGTCTCCCTATCACACTTTATCTCTCTTTTCTCCAAAATTTCCTTCTCTATACTTCACACTAAATGTCTTTCTAGAAAATGTCTATGCCCATCCACCCTTCAAAGAGATCTTTTCTCTTCTAGGAAGTTTTCCCAGACTAGTCCTCCACTGTCACCATTGTCCATCCTCTCATAGTTGTTTCCAGTAAATGCATAGTAAATATGCATTGTATTTATATTTCAATACAAGTGTCCTGGTACTGACATAATGAACTAATAGCTTCCAAATGAAGAAAATGTGTACTTTATCTGCTACTATAGCCCATATAGTTAGAAAAGGGAGCCCTCTGGTCATTACCCTGATACAAAAACCTGGTAAAGATAACACACACAAAAAGAAAACTATAGACCAATATTTCTTATAAACACAGATGTAAAAATCCTAAACAAAATACTAGCAAATTTAATATAACAACACAGTAAAAACATTATACATCATGATCAAGTGGGCTTCACCCCAGGGGCACAGGGATGGTTTGACATAGGCAAATTCATTAATGTGATATATTACGCAAACAAAATAAAGAATAAAAATTATATGATCATATTAGATGCAGAAAATGAATTCAACAAGATACAACATCTATTTATGTTTAAAACACTTAACAAAATCAGTATAGAAGGAAAGTACCTTAACATAATAAAGACCATATATGACAAACTCTCAGCTAATGTCATACTTAATGGTGAAAACTAAAAACCTTCACTCTAAGATCAGGAACAAGACAAAGGTGTCCTCTATCACCACCGTTATTCAATATTAGAAAGCCTAACTAGAGCAATTGGGCCAAAAAAAAAAAAAAAGAGAGAGAGAGAAAAAACAAAGAAAAGACATTCAAAGAGAAAATGAAGAAATCAAATGTCACTTTTTGCAGATGACATGATTCTCTATATAGAAAACCCTAAATATCCACTTAAAATTTATTTAAAATAATAAACCAATACAATAAGAGTTTCAGAATACAAAATCAAAGTTCAAAAATCCATAGTGATCCTATACTCTAACAATGAATTTTCAGAAAAAAAAAAAATCCTTTTACAATTGTGACAAAAAGAATAAAATACCTAAAAATAAACTTAACAAAGTATGTGAAAAAACTATACACTCAAACTGAGACAGTATTAAAATCAATTAAAGAAGACACAAAGAAGTGGAAAGATATTAGGGTTCACGGATTGGAAGAATCAACATAGTTAAAATGACATATTACCTAAAGCATTATGTAGATTTAATTGAATTCCAATAAAAATTTCAATGGAATTTTTTAAAGAAATAAAACAAAAAATCTTCAGATTTGCATGAAAGCAAGGCCAGAGGTATCACTCTGCCTAAGTTCAAATTATACTACAAAGGACAATAATACAGAAGTACGGTATTAGCAGAAAAACAGACATACAGATCGATGAAATGGAATTGAAAGTTTAGAACTAAACCCCAATATACAGGCAAGTTATTTTCAACAAAGAAGCCAAAACATACAATGGAGAAAGAAAGCCTCTTCAAAAAATAGTGCTAAGAAATTTGGAAAGTTGTCTACGGCCATGCCAACCTGAACAAGCCTGATCCTGTCTGATCTCGGAAGCTAAGCAGAGTCAGGCCTCATTAATATTTGGATGGGAGACCACCTAGGAAGACCAGGTGCTGTAGGCATAAAAAAATAATAAATGAATAAATAAAAAATAAGGGATTGTGAGCTGACAAGTTCCTTGTAATCTGTGAGGTCAACCAAGGGTTGCCTTGTCTAAAAAAAAAAAAAAAAAGAAAGCCATATGAAAAAAAAAATAAAACTATACTGCTGTCTATCACCATACACCAAAATGAACTCAAATGCATCAAGGGCCTGAATAATAAGACCTGGAATAATATTCCATTAGAAGAAAATCTAGGTACTTAACTCATGGACTTTGGACTTAGAAAAGATTTTATAAAACTGACCTTAAAGGCAAAGGAAGTAAAAGCAAAAATAATGAATGAGACTATATAAAACTAAAATCCTTCTGCACAGTAAATAAAATCATTAACAAGACAAAAAGACAATCATCCAAATGAGAGAATATAACTGTGAACAACGTCTCCGACAAGGGCTTAATATCCAAAATATATACAACTTAACAACAACAACAGCAAATCTAATTAAGAAATGGGCAGAGGACCAGAATAGACAATTCTCCCAAGAAGACATACAATTGGTCCACAGACACATGAAAGGATGCTCAATTTCACTACTTATTAGGGAAATGAAAATCGAAACCACAGTGAGATACCACTCACACCTGTTAGAATGGCTATCATCAAAACGACAAATAATAAGGGTTGGAGAGGTTGTATGGAAAAAGGAACTCTCATACACTGCTGCTGGAAATGCAAATTGGTACAGCCACTGTGGAGAACAGTATGAAGGTTTCTCAAATAATTACCATATGACCCAGCAATCCCTCTTCTGAGCATTTACTCCCCCAAACTGAAAACATTTATCTGCAAAGATATATGCACCCTGATGTTCAATGCAGCATTATTCACAGTGGCTAAGACATGAAAGCAACCAAAGTGTCCTTTGATACATGATTGGTACATATATACAATGGAATATTACTCAGCCATAAGAAAAGATGAAATAATTCTATTTGCAATAACATGGATGAATCTTGAGATTATCATGCTAAGCTAAATAAGACAGACAGAAAAAGTTGAAACACATGATTTCACTTATCTATGGTATATAAAACTGAAAACAACAAGTAAATGTGACAGAGACCCAGACAGTGGATTAGTGGTTACCAGAGGGGAGGGGAAAGGCGGAGGTAAGTAGGGGTAAAGGGAGTCAAATATTTATGACAGAAGGAAATTAGAAGAAAATAAAAGGGATCCCCTGACAATATAGACAAACCTCTTGGTACCTCAGACACTAACCATGGCTGCTCAGCCAAGGACCTTGGCAATAACTTACGTTAAAGCAAGTAGCAAAAATCTGAGCAGTCTAGCTCTTTCCAGAGGCTTTAATTTCATGGCCCTGTCCACTTCTGGGTTTAGAAGGTAAACTTTTAATTATGAGGTTTTTTTAAAATCTTCTTACGGAAGATTGAAAACATTTTTATGAGTGTAGGAGAGAAATCTGAGTGCAAATTCAAACAATCTGCAGACCTTGGGGTATTCCTTATGACTCAGCTTTCTCAGGCTGCACTAACCAAGGTAAGTGGAAGCTGCTGAAGGTTCTGTTTCTTGGATCCAGGCTTCCTCATCCTCTGTGTCTCTGCAAATCTGTTGTAGGCGAAGAAGGTCAATGAGCTTCTTCTTCCGGGTAGCCAGTGGCTCTTTTAGGGCTTCAAACTGGGACACTAGGTTCTCTTGCCTTGCCCGTACATCCCCAGCATCAGGATGGCCTGTTTCTTCAAAATATGTTGCCAAGTCTGTGAGGATGTCTACCTGATCCTGAGAGAGAAATTAAATGGGTGTTTGGTGTGGGGAGACCATGGAGAGAATCAGTTCCCATATTCACTGTGTTAGGATATCGAATTAAATCAATGATATGGAGTGGGAGGAGTTGCCTCATTGAAGATCATTTCATCAAGCTAAGAGAACTATTTATAGGAAAGTAGTTTTTAAGCCATATTTCAGAAATGACAACCTACTTATAGAGCGTGACAATGAAATTGGAGAAACCAGAACTACAGCCATGGGATTCTTACAAGAGATACCAGGCAACAAGAATGGCTAGATTAGAGAAAATATTGGGAAGAAGTTGCTTACCAGCTAAAATTTTTGAATTTTTACGTTTAGTATCTTGATCTTCTCTTTTAATAATAATTACTTATTATTATGAATTTGCTTAGAGCATATGCAGGTGTTATGGTCTACAACTGGTCAAAGAGCTAGCAACAAACCTGACGAGCAGCCACACCAGACTCCAAGAGGCTGTGCTTCCTGAGTAGATTCTGTACATCAGCTAGGCCTTTCCCGTAATCCTCAGAGGTAGCCTGCCTCTCTGCATCCACTAGCCAGCACTTCAGATCTTCTGCATTATTTTCAAACTGCAGCTGCTGATTAGCTTCATACAACTGGGTCCCTGAGAGGAGACATTAAGTATAAGATAGGTACCATAAATGCTCCTCATTATATAATAACATACCTTCCATCAACTTAAGGATCAATATAATAATTTGATATTCCAGTGGGGGAAATATAACTGTAATATCTGTGATTACACAAGAAATTACCTTAAATATGTAGATTTTGAAAGTATTTGTTTTTGAATACAGTATGATTCTCAAAACAAATATAAACAATAAGTTCATTTCCCTAGTGAATGTGTTAGATTATAAACAGCTTGGGTATTTTCATATGTAATTCCTTGCTCTCTATTAAGACTTCTTTTTCAAAGAGATTCAAATCCAAACACCTCACTTTCCAAGAGAAGTATAAAACTTGGGGTTCTCTCAGTTTGAGATTTTGAAGTGTATTTTTATAATGTTGTTCTCAGAACTTCGCTAGTCCCCCTCTTAGTGCCTGGCCTTCATCACAAGACATGCCTCAGAATTTTCTTTTCCAGAAAATATCTTTATTGTGCACACAGTTCTCAGACAAACTTTATTCTATGACTTTATAGCAATTATTTTTATTATTTCTGCAAAGCAATTACTGTATCTCCTAATGGTAGGGAGTACTAGTGATTTCTTATTGTTACAGTCAAGTTGGATTTTTTTCCCTAAACCAAAATATCAAAATGATGTCCAATAAAATCAGTATCTCTTCTATAACCAGGGCAGAATCATATCTACAGATAATGTTTATCATCTGTAAAAGAATATTGGGAAAATATTAATAAGAGAACCTCGTTATTTGTGTGAATAATGGTAATTGATTGTCTACAGTAAGAGGTGAGGTTATATGTATGTAGATATTCCAGTAGATACATAAAACATTTTTAAAGAGCTACAGCAGAGCCTGAAAACTTTAAGATAGGTGAAAAAAGCAACAAGTCATTAAGCCCTATTTATAAAAACAAAATATTATAGGAACGTTACATGTGGTACCGACAGTCTTTTAATGTCCAATTTACTAACCTGGGTTATAATATCTTGTCATGTCTAGAGAACTAAAATATGTAAATCTGAATTTAAGGACAGTAGTTTAAGGTGTATGGACAATATAGAATTCATGGTTCCTGAAGTATTTTCAAAAAAAAAAATTAAAAAATGTGAAAAAATGGGAAAAAAAGTAGTTTTAGTTTTAAAAATCTACATACATGAAGAAAACATAAAATTGTATAAATATATGGTGTGATGAATTTAAAATTTCTTGACCATTAAAGAAAAAACAGAGAAGAAAATGAATAGCATCTCTTCTCATAGAGGTCACCAGGTAAATTCAAGATGGTAAAGATGAAAATGTTAGGTTTCAGAATTTAGGCATTAGCCTTTCAATAAAACCTCTTTTTCTAACCTTTCTGTGCTGTAGCCTCCAGCAATTCCTTCCAGAGGCTTTCAACTTCACTAACACGAGCAGCCACACTGTCAGAGGCATAGTGGCCTCCTTCAGTCATCTCCTGGCCAGTTTTCTTTAGGTTATTGAGTAGGATCTTATTAGCTGCCAATTCTTTTTCAAATACTTGCTGCTTTTGAACCCGGCTTTTCAAGTTCTGTGTATCCTGACACAAGATGAAAAAATAAAAGGAAACTGTTACTTGAAGAATGAGAGGCAAATATGTTGAGGACAAGAGTTATTTCTCATATAAATTTAACTTTAATAAAAAGATAGAAGGGAGAAACTGTACTTGTCCAAGTATAAAGCCAGAGAATGCTTAAGAAACCCAGTCCCCCAACCCACTTATACATGGAATCCAAAGAACAAAATAAAATGAAGATCATTTGAATATGACACTCCATGAAAGAAATAGCAATCAGAGCTGTCATGAAAGATAAAAACTTTTTATCTCTGTCCTAGTATGTGTACCATTCGACCTTTTGTCCCATATAGAAAAGATCTGTTTACCCTAAATTCACTGGAACCATAACTCTTCTAAAGAATATAAGCATATAGTGCTGAGTTTTATAGAATAAAAGTTACAGATAAGGTAATAGTTCTCATAGTTCTATAAAGATATAAGAACAAAAGGATAGGAGGTATACATTTAAGACTAAATGATAATTCAGGAATTTCCCAAAGTAACAAACTAAAATAGAAGAGGGAAAAACTTTAAGCCCAGGTTTACTTTCTCGAGAATTCATGCCTCTAACCTTTACATTAAACTGCCTTGTTAATAATGGGATAACTTAAGACAATTGACTTCACAATTCATTTTCTTGGTTTTCTCATCTGTAAAATTAGGAGCTCTTCCCTTCTAGCTGCAAAACTGTGTAAGTCTGTATTATACCAATACAAGTTACTTTTCAGTTCCAAGTAACTTTCAGTAAATTTGAATGTATGTTATGCTTAGATACAATGTGTTTCTACTATAAGAGTGCAGAGTGGAGCTGAATATGTATAATGGGACAAGAAATAGCTAAATAAAGAACAGTCCCTTCCTTACCTCATTCGATTAAGCACCATTGGGAATTGTGTCAGAGTAAAGGGGTGATGGGGAGCAGGCTATACAAAAACAAAATTCTTGGCTCTTAACTAGATATATAGCCTTAGGGGAGTCATTGCCCTTCTCTGAGACTCTGTCTCCTCATCTATGAAATGAGGCTTATCAGCTATGGTCCTTTCAGCTCTAAGACTGTGAAAGCTCTATGAAACTAAGTCCTGATGAATATGACCTAGACTGGAAAACCCTGCCTACCTTGTAATCTTCATCATCTGCCAACTTTTTCTTCTTGTTGATCCAGTTCTTCAGGTCATCTGAGTCCTGATACAATTGCTGCAGAAGCAACGAATCCTCCAACAATCTGCGTCGTGTGACAGCCCTTTCACGTAGAACATCTCGCCTGGCCAATAGCTGCCAAACCACAAGCAAACTCATTGTCAGCAAAACGCAATATGGACACTTGAGAATCATTGCCCACATTAGTTATCATGCCCCCAACAATTCCCTTGACTCTTGGTGCATAGACAGGCAGACACACATCTGAGCCCTTGAACATACCCCATCTCGGATGTCAGCGATGTTCTCTGAATCATAATGACCATTGTCAATCAATTTGGTTGCAGTCTTGTCTAATGTCTAAAAAATAAATAAATAAAACAGAGTTGTTTTCCCTCAGTGACAACTGAGTATTGCTCACATTTTGAATAGCTGTTCAAAGAAGTAAGCATGGTAACATAGGAGAAGTGCTTACTTCTGATTTGTTATAAATCGTATTTCAAAATATAGACCTTATCAAGTCAATTAGCCTCTCCATGCCACAATATATATATTTTTAAATTAACAGAAATTTATTTATCATCTATTTGCATACTTTTATTTGTATTTATTATTTTAAATTTTTAATTACAGTTGGCATTCAATATTATATTTGTTTCAAGTGTACAATGTCTGGATTCTTCCTCCTGTCCAGTTTGGAAGATAAACTTCAGCCTGAAATTACATTATAGCTAATTTTCTATTTTTAATTTTTACTTTTCAATTAAATTTGACATTCAAATCCCCACGGAGAGGGATTTGCCCCAGGGGCTTCTATTACCTGCCAAGAACATCCTTTGATTGTGCCACTTGTGGGGCTAATTAGGTGGTGCCCTGTTGTAATCTGAAAATGGCCATTTGATTCACTCAGCAAAAGTTTCAAGTCACACTGAGACCAGCACTTGCTCACTTGGAGCCTGCAGACCCCTGCATTTTGTCCAAGAAACACTGCAGCGTGGACCAATACCAGCCATAGGTAAAGCTTCTAACTGTGCATGAGTTGGGGCTGGGAATTCTTACCAAATCACCAGAGTGGGGTGAGTGCTGTTCACCAGTTTGATGTAGATTTAGACTTGGCACCAGTGCTAAGCCTGGGGCTATTCAAAAGGCTCAGAGCATTCCAAGCATGCTACAATATTTTTAATATCTTGGTTATAGTAAATGAATTCTGATGTTACTGAAAGGTGAATATTGATCTCTTCTTAAATCTTCATGGACAAGCACTATATTGACATAGCCATGTCCAAAGCCCAGTTGATCTATCATCTATCTATCTATCTATCTATCTATCTATCTATCTATCTATCTATCTTTCATCTATTTATCTATCATCTATATATCATCTATCTGTCTATCATTTATCTATTGTCATGTATGTATGTATTATGTATGTATATATCTACCTCTATTATTTAACCTTCATCTATTACATGTACTTATATTTATACCTGTATCTATATCTCCAGCTATATAAAGAGAGAAGTCCAATATTGCAGAGATAAATTTGTACTCATATTTATTCAGAACCCACCTTCTGCCCCCCCCAAAATTACTAGAGGTAAAGATTGATAATTAAATAAGAATGAGAAAATAATCTAAAATGAATGATAGTATTTTATAAACAATAAAATTATTTTATACCTTTAGCTTTTATCGATAAGAATTGGCAGAATAAGTGTATGTAATAATAAAGGATGATATTAAGCTCTGTATTGACTAAACTTTAACAGGGAAGACTTAGAATTTGATTGTTATTTTTGTTGTTGTGGTGGTGGTGGTATGTATGCATATATGTGAGTTTAAACCAGCACTATCTTAGGAGACAAAGACATACAATATATTGACCCATAAAGTTTTCTTACACTTCTCTGAGCCCTGCTTATATGTTGGCCAATTTTTCTGGGACAGTGTAACTTAAGGTTCACAGAAAAATTGTAGTAGCATTACATGAGAAGAACAAAAATGAAGATATGCTAATAAAAGCAAAGAATACATATTACTTAGATATCCTAATATTGTTAGAGAAAACTAATAGAGATACTACAAGAGAAGAAAAACTTCAAAAAATATATTTCGAACTTTTTAAAGAAATAATTCTATATCAAATATGTATCCAATAGCTTCTATTTAGAATGAAAAAATAAAAAAGACAATCATGAACTTCATCAAAATTTGAGCAGAGCATGTCGAAACAGCATGTCATGAAATCTTGAAAAACTTTCTAAATATGCTTCATAGAAGAAGATATGTATTGTTAAAAATAAGTATTATTGTTTTTCGGGATGTTTTCTCTTAAAAATAATCCTTACATAATGTCTGATAGTTACAGGAGTGATTCTAAGGATAAGTGTTGATTGAAATGATATATACAAATGATATTGACTTCATTGAAATGAAGTCCAAACCAGAGCCCATTTCTTACTGTAATCTTCTCCTCCTGGGCAGTGAAGGCTTCTTCAAAGTCGTCATGCTTCTGAAGAAGGGCTTTTACACTGCCCAGGGAGTTCCCCAGGTCCTCATTTTCCAAAAATGCCTGTAGAAGACAGAAAAACATACCTCAGCTGTGCCTCACTGGTGAGAAACATTCCCTTTGGATATATCTCTAAGACAAGGACTAAAGAAGGAGGTGAGGGAGCTGGGGAACAAGGTGGGAATTATCACAAAACAGTAGAGTAGGTAGAGCTTAAGAGTTTTTTCCAAACCTCTCACACAACTTTATCATCTTTGTCTCTAGGTTATTCACATTGAATTCTCTCAGCCAATCTAGGCACTATTCTGAGCAGTCAAAGCTGCTTCAAGAAGACCACTCACATCCTCCAAAAAATCTCTTGGTTTACCCTGCCTGACTCATCACAATTTTCTCTTCTTGATCTCTTATCAATTTGATATTAATTTTTCCTTATGTTCATTTGAGGTTAAAATCCCTCTTCTACGTATTTAGGTATTTTTTCTATGCATTTGTCCATGAAGGAATTATAGAAGCTTTCTTCTCTTTGTGGTTCACTCTCCAGTTCCTAGGACAAACTTAGGACCTCAGAAGTGTTTGTGAGGGTGTTGGTAGTAGTCATGGTGACAAATGAAGAGTAAAGAAATGACTTCTGGACACTTGCTGAACTCCTCTTATTACCTCTTGTCTACTCATCCAATTGTCCACTTGCTCACTGTCACGGTAGAAGAGGTGCAAGTTCAAGCACTGCTCATACTGATGATGACACCTGACCCACAGTTCCTTCAGGGCAGCCCAGTTGTTATCAAGTATTGCCATCTTTGGAAAGGAAGAGATAATGTACAAGGGAGATATTTAATTAATTATTTTATTCTACATTACTGAGCACTTAACAAATGTAGGGCCTTTTGAAAGCTACAAAATTGAACAGGAAATGGGCTTGTCTCTTAAGGCTTCAATATTTAAGCAAATAACTGTAGTAAAAAAAATAGGATAATATCATAAAAGAGGTACAGCACATTTAATATGTATAAACAAACAAACAACAAACAAACAAAAAGATTACTTTTGACTAGAAGACCCAGAGAGTAGAAGCATGGAAAGTATATATATCAAACAGAGATAGAGAGGGCGGGGAAGAGGGGTTAGGATTGTAGGAGAACATAATGTTGCAAGCAAGTAATAACTGTAAGTAATTGTTAGATTGTACAATGTGCTCCAGAGAAAAGTGCAGATCCTAAAAGAAGTGGACACTTGATAAATTTCAAGTTCATAGAGCACTTTAATTATCGGACTCAGAAGTTTGTATTTTATTCTGAAAGCAAATAAGAACCATTGAGGAAAGAGAGAATAGCATTATCAAACCCACAAAAAGCCTCTGTTTCTGCCCAAGCATCTACCAAGAAATTCCAACTTGTTATCATAGCTTCTGTGTTAAGTCCATTAAAAAGGCAGCACAAATTCTCAGAATTCCAGAATAATAGGTAGGTTTTAAAGAACTTAAGATCCTACTATTCCTTTGGCAGAAAATCGTTAATAATAAAATCCATACTATAATTATCCCATAGAGTACTGGAGGAATTCAAATTATGGTTATCTCAACCTCATTCATCACACAACACTGGAAGCTGTGCTTGAAATTCAATGAAATGCAAAGAAACCTGCAAATTTTAATTATCATCCCAAGGAGTTCCTGTGACTCTGAGACTGAAGCAAAAATCTCTATCAGGGGTGAGGGGGTTGAGGTGAGTCTCTGTGATTCAGGAGGTTAGGATGCTGGCAAACCTGATTGTTCATTCAGTGGAATTCTGAGTGTTCGAAAGTTTCCTGTTATTTAATGCGAATTTGAAAAAAAAAAAACATAGAAAGAGGAGAATCAATTTGATTCGAGATTGTACAGAGCAGTGGTCCCCAACCCCTTGACTGTGGACCAATACTAGTCCGTGGTCTATTAGAAACCAGGCCACACAGCAGGAGGTGAGTAGTGAGTAAGTGAGTGAAACTTATATTTGCAGCTGCTCCCCAGTGCTAGCATCACTTCCTCAGCTCCACCTCAGATCATCAGGCATTAGATGCTCATAGGAGCACCAGTTCCTGGTGCCAAAATGGTTGAGGACCGCTTGCATAAAGGAAAGAAGAAAAGATACAATTTGCCGGTCATGTGCCAGACACTGTGCCAGGCACCTTAGGGAACCCAAAGATGAATAAGGTGCAGTTCTCATAGAATTCACAATCTAGAGATGAGCATGGGAAAGTGATAAAACAGAGCATATGTGACAAGACAAGATGGTATGGAGGTTTCAAATTAGGTAGATGTTACGTTGATGAAACTAGGTAGGTTGATAAAACAAGGATTCAGAGGTAAGGAAGCGCACATCATGTCCTAAGAATTTCAATGACTAAATTGGCTAAAGCTGTACATGAAGAAAACAGTGTGAAAGTTGGGTTCATATTACTAATATGTTAATATAACTTCTATTCTCTTCCCATTCAGAGATTATTCTATTATTGTGAAATTAAGTGAGAGCTAAATATATATCAAAATTTTACAAATTTGGTTAAATTAATTACCTTTTCTAAAACTTCATCAGAGGCTTCATGATTGGCATCCAGCAGAGCTTGACCAGTCTCATCAGCAGATTGAAAGCGGTCATCATATGAGTCAATCTCATGCTGTGGCGACAAGACAAAATGTCTTAACATTCAGCAAGAAAACTTCTGGTATTCTTGGCACCTCCCTTTTCCTCTTAATGGGGAGGACTTTTCTCTCTACCTTATGCTGCTGATGCCTGTCCAGTAAGGCTTCCCCACCAGCCACATCTGTGGGCAGCTCATCAGCATTGATCAGAGCAGTCTTCTCCTTCATCCATCCTGAGAGCTCATTATAGTCAGATAAGAATCGTTGGTACCTGTGGGAAAGGTAAGGTAAAGGCCAGGGAGGAGAGACTAGATGTAAATGGACTTTGGATGGAGAGTTAGGATTGGGTTGAGCTAAAATGTGAGATATGTTCCTCACTCTAATCCTACCCTTCCCCTTTCCCTGATTTACTCCCTATTCCTTTAGTGGTACAAGTTTAAATCCTTTTCTCTGGGTTGTATTCCTTGAGTAGGTGTGCCAGTGTGTGGTGAGGCACAAAGGCATTACATCTCCAACATCACGAGTTCACACCTATCCCAGAGGCACTTGAAGCAGAATAGAGTACTCCCAATGAAGCCTATAAATAATCACATAACATAAATGACAGGAAGCACCTTGTGAAAAGAGTTAGGGAATATTGGTAGGGTTAGGAGCCCTCTTGTATCTTAGTTCACTCTTAGCCTTATTAATAAAAAACAAAAAACAATTCAAAAAAATTAAATGCTCAGCATTTGAATTTAAATCATAACAGTAAGATAAACACCATTTTCGGGCAATTTAACAACTAACCGTAAAATTAACTACCCAGTTTTTTGGCAAGCCAACCCACATTCAAGAAATAATTCTAGACTTATTTGTATGCTCTTCAGCTTGGAAATTTCTTGCAGTTCCTTAACTAGGGCCAGGAGTTTGATATTTCTTTAGCTGCTTTTCTAGCTCCATGAGCCATTTCATAGCATCCTACAACTATACAAACTGAAGAAGACAGAAAGAGGGCAGGTGCGGGGAGGTGTCATGCTAAGTATTATATCACCTGCAAAAGATTTCTTTTGGCAAGTTAAAATTTCTTTTGCATTTGCTCAGCAGGCAGGAAGTCTGGGGCCCTCATTGTTTTACTGCTTTCATTCTTTTGTTTTTGGTATTATGCCTGAACCTTGTAGAGATAGATAGAAAAATAGAGAAGAGGGACTCCTCACCAATAAGAAGCCTGCAGCTTTGTATATCTGCTGGTAGCCAAGGCACGAATGTGCTCCCAGTTGGAGACAAGATCCTCTTTCATCTGCTGGATCTGAGGTGCATCTGAAGGATGAGAAAGCCTCAGCTTGTCTGCTTTGGCACATAACTCCTTCACCTTTAGGATGAAAAAAAAACATAGTGGGAAATCCAAGCACTCTGATTCCTAGCAAAATTTTATTGAGGAGATGTTACAAAATAATCTTGTAAACAATAATACTTAGTAATATATTTAAATCAATATATTTATAATAATTTACTGAGCACTTTTTGTCTGTCATTGTACTAAGCACTTCATATGCATTTTCTTGTTTTATAGACTTCCCTTAATAATACTATAAAGTACAAACTATTCTTAGTCCCATTTTATGTAAAAACTAAGAAGTAAAGTATTTTATTTGCTCAGGATCACTCAGCTAGCAAAAGTCAGAAGCAAGGTTTAGACCTAAGTCTGTCCTTTACTTCCTTCTATACTGTTTCCGTAAATATAATTGTGGTAATCAGAAAAACTCTTCCGCCTAGGAGGACAATAAATACCAATAAGGATAAACCATTTTGAGCACAATTCCTGAGTAGCAGAGTTACAAGGGTAAAACTATGAACATGGTGACTTTCCACATGTAACCATTAGTTCTCTAATTAAATCTAACTGAAATCAGGTATTATCTTGGGTTTGGGATTTCATCATCATTATTCATTAAGTCATCGGATTTTATTATTCATCATTAGGAAGAAAGACCAAAGACTTAAATAAGCAAGAATAAAAGAAGGAGAATTGTGACACAGTTTTCAGAAACTGGACTCAAGGACAGAGCTATGATTAAAGAACAGCAAGTGGAGATCTTCCTGTGGGCTGATGCTGCTGTAGATGCTCAGGAGTAATTGGTTTAAGTTATGGTTAAAGTTAAAAGGGAAAGAAGTAAGTATGGGAATCATTCAAGAATACAAGCTTTTTCCAAATTCTAGCATGCCTATGTCTACTCCTCTAGGTATAGGAACTGAGATTTTTCAGCTTTCAAAAGAGAAACCCAAGGTAGATTTAGTAATATGCTCAAATGTCTCTGAGTTTGTTATAAAAGGGGAACAAGGAATTTATTCCCTTACCTACTGAGTGATGAACAAAAAGAAACAGAATTCAACTGCAAAAGAAGAAACTGGAAGGAAAGGCGCTCTGACCACAAGGCCCTGAGTGAAATTAGGAAACCGTTCTAGGAGGTATATTTTTGTTATTGTTTTTTAATCAAGAAATTCAATTTTAAAATTTATTTTATTTTATTTGACTGCAAGGGTTATGAAAAGTTATGGGTTTCTCTGAAAGAAATGGGTGTGCCTCAGTTGTTGGTTGTCTTAATGCATAACCTGAATCGTGGACAAGAAGCCACTGTCAGGAAAGAATATGAAGTGGCAGAATAATTTCTTATAGGTTAAGGTGTCAGGCAAGGGTTCATTTTCTCTCCCTATTTATGTGACTTATGTGCAAAAGATATATGAAAAACTGGGCTGGACTCAAAGAAGAGGGTGTGAAAATTAGTGGAATATCAATAACAAGATATGTAGATGACGCCATCCTACTGGCAAAAAGTAGCAATAATTTGAAATGACTTCTGATGAAATTGAAAGAATAAAGCGCTAAAGTGGGATTGCATTTGAATTCAAAAAGAGAAAAGAATTCAAACTACAGAGGAAATACACAACTTTAACTTAGACAATGAAGACATTGAAATTGTTAAATATTTTGCTTCTATAGGTTCGGTCATCAATTCAAATGGAGGCTGCAACCTAGAAATCAAGAGAAGGCTGAGATTAGGAATGCCAGCAATTAGAAAAGATCACCAAGAGCAAAGATGTGTCATTAGAGACCTACACTAAGATCATCCACACCCCTGTATTAGTGATAACTATATACAGATGTGAAAGCTGGACATCGAAGAAAGCTGATAAAAAAAATGGCTCATTTGAATTGTGTTATTGGAGGAGAGCTCTACAGGTACCCTGGTTGCCAGAAAGATGAATAAGTGAATCTTAGAGCAAACTGAGCCTGAAACATCACTGGAGGCAAAAATGACAAAACTGGAAGTATCTTACTTTGGGCACATCATTAGAAGACAGGGTTCTTTGGAAAATACAATATTGCTGAGAAAGTAGAAGGCAGCAGGAAAAGAGGAAGACCAAATATGAGGTAGATTAATTCCATAAAAGAAACCGTAAGCATGAGTCTACAGGAGATGATCAGAGCTATTGAGGACATGCCATTATGGACATCACTCATTTATTCACAGGGTCTCCAGGAGAAGGAGTCAACTCAGAGGCACATAAAACACATAAAAAAAAAGAGATGTATATTTACATATAAATAATTTTAAAAAATAAAAATTACCTAATATTCACATATAAGTTATGAATCAAAAAGAAGAGTTATGTTCAAGGGCCACAGAATTTCTACTTCATTGAAATAGTGAATTTGGAGGCAAGATAATCATCAAATATCTCTTCCAGACATTCCTCCAAACGTGGCTTACCTTGTCATCCATGACTGCAAGATTTCTCTCAAATCCCTTGTGACTGTGAAACAGTGCCTCAGAGCTAACAAGGTCTTTTCCATAGTCCTCAGAGGTTAGTTGAGGCTCTTTCTCCTTGATCCACTGAATAGCTTCAGTCACATCCCTGCCAGACATTCACATGAGCTCCAGCAAAAGAAGATGGAAGGTATTCCAGGGCAAACAGAGCCCACAGGAAGGCCCAGTCTAGTTCATTCAATTAGAAATTTCCCTGTCTTCCTATACTCTAGCAAAAAGTAATGTAAAAAGTTCTTGCTTTTAATGTTTTCCATTAATATATAGAGACCTAGGCATCCTGACAATTCAGCCTCCAGATATATCTCCCATATCTGGGCCAACTCTTAGTGAATTTCTTTCTTTTTCCCAACTCCAATTCTTAATCTGCTTTTTTGCCTCTGCAGAACTTCCACCACTAATTTACCAGTGCTATTTTTACTGCTTTGGGTTCCAATCACCACAACTTGGATATAGAGTGGGTAACAGTTTTTTGTTTTTGTTTTTAACTACCCTTTCCCTTGTTGCCTTAAAGGCAAGCACACAATTTTCTTTGGTTTGAGGTATCAGCCACTAATTGCTAATAGTACACAGATGCTAACACAAGTTAAAAACAATGCTATTGAAGAATTTCCTATAATGCAGTGCCCAGATTCATACCTTTTGAATCTCTGGAGGTCTGCAGCATTGGACAGTGTCCTCTGTCTCTGGAGAGCCAGACCATGGAGACGCTCCCAGGAGACATTTACCTCATCCTGCTTTAACTTAATCAAAGGCAGCTCAGGGTGGTTCTCCTTTGAGAGGAAGAAAATTATGGAGTTATGCAGGGGTGAGATTATTCCATTATTGAAACACTTTATTTCAGACTGGTTTATATATTGTTAGAAGTGAAAAATGGCCAGACAGCCAGATATTGAAATTCACTTTTGCCCTGATCCCTAGCTCTAACCTCTTCTACATTACCAAAATCTAGAAAACCAACCTACAAAAAAATATTGTATCTTTTTTCTACAGCACTGGTCTAGCCTACTAACATTCTTTGCCTAAACATGATGTTTTCTTTCAGAACATCTTGTTTATTCCTGCTAAATCCCTTGAAAATCCTAGAAACAAAAAAAAAAAAGAAGAAAAAATTCCCTTTGTGAAATATGATTTAATTTTCCAAAATACTGTGGTTCTTAACTCTTTTGAGGTCCTGACACCTTTGAGAATCTATAAGAACAATTTTCCTTCACCCAGAATTATACACAAATGCACACATATTTAACTTTGTAGGAAATTTCATACATTTTTGTAAGCTATCCGAAGCAATGAGATTTATGAATACCAGATTAACCTAGAAGCATCAGACTATTTTGATACTTGGAAAATTTGAGTAGTTCCCATATGTCCGAGACTGCATAGTCCTTCTGTTCCTGTTTCTTTCCATTTCCATTTACATTCCAAAGCTTCTTCAGAGAGAATTTTCTTCGTTCTCCTTTCTAAGGGTATGATTTTTTGTATTGTAGCTATGTGAGCCCCACTTCGAAAGAGCAAGAGAGAAACTCTGTGTTGAATTAACTCTTCCTATGGTTGGCAGGAAAAAAAATGGCGATATTATTTTACCATGAGAGTCTCCTTCTAAAAGATGGAGTCTATTTCCTCATGCTTTGGATCAAAGTTGGCCTGTGACTGCCTTAGCAATAAAATGTGACAGAAACAATAGTCTATTAACTCCAGCACTTAGGCCTTAAGAGGCATTTCAGCTTCTGTTCAATGCCTTCGTGAAACACTAACACATAAAAAAAAAAAAAAATCATAGGCTAATGAAATATAAGGAGACCATGTGGAGAAAGCCTTCGTTATCTTTGCCAAGGCCCCAGACATGGGAGCAAGGCCATTTTAGATCCTCTACCTCAACTGAGCCACCAAATAACTACAGACACTTAAAAATACCAGGTGAAATGATCACCAAATCATCAGGAGAACTGCCAAAATGAGCAGCTGAATCATTGAATGATGAATCAGTGAATCTGACTCACTGAATTATGAAAAAAAAATGTTTGTTGTTTTAAGTTTTGTGGCAGTTTGTTAGATAGCAATAGATAAATGAAAATTTTCTACAAGTGAAAGATAGTAGACAGAGAAAATTTTGAAACTGTTTGAAATATAGCCTGGAAAAAAATAAAGAAACACATTATTTTCCCTACATCAGTACTGATTCATTGTGAAATCTTGGTTCTATTAACTCAGAAAAATAGTCTCATTATAGAACTGTAGTGAAAATGAAATACTAAATGGTAAAACATAAGAGCCAACTGTAGGAGTTACTAGTGTTTTTATATACACATAAAATCAGATTCATTTCCTAGTTTTCTTGCACATAATCGGGTTATTTATCCACACACTGAGTATTTGTCTCTTCAGGTATTAAAAACTTTGTTTAAGCATATTCTTGAGTAACTAAAGTTAAATCTGCTTCCTTTCTCCTCCTCTCACATAAAAATTATGTATAATGATACTATATATATTATGATAGCCAACCATTATTTTATATTCTTTGCTATTTTATTCTGATTCTTCTTCATGAAAAAGGAGTGCTGTATAAATATGAGTAATTAGTGTAGTGCACAGTTCAAGAGTTACTTCATTGTGCATTTAATTCCTTTACACACACACACACACACACACACATTCATTCACACCTGCATTTCCATGAACTGGCAAAGAATGGATCCAGAAAGCAGAAGAAACTACTTTGGGCATGTTAATCCAGGAATATGCATCCATCTCTTTTTTGTTTGTCTGTCTGTTTGTTTGTTTGTTTGTTTGTTTTCACAATGTCCTACATCCCTTATTTTCCACCTACTAATAGCTAGAAGTTCTTCTTGAAGATCAGAACAATTTCCCTGGATGAACCTTTTTGCTCCTTTCCTCACCTCAGCACATTGATTGGCATATTGGTTTACTCTATCCACTCTCCCCTTCCGAGCTGCCAGATCCACTTGGAACTCTTCAAACTTCTTATGCAGAACTTCTGTGCGCTCCCAGTCCTCACCCAGTTCTACTGATGTCACTATGGCCTCCTGTAGACACAGAATAGTCTATTGAGTCACCAGCAAAGATTTAGAAATTTCTTCAGATAAAATGTCTCAAATCCCTGTCTGCCTTCCTAAGATAGCTCAGAAGGAAATACAGGTAGAGCCTGGGGAACCACTTCTGAAAAGAGCCAGAAGCAAGAGTGTATTTTCTGAGGTGGTACCCTGGCCCAGGGAATGGTGCCTTTTGGGGTAATCCTTAATCCATTAAAGAATAAGGGGTATTGTTGGCCAGAACCAATGGAAACAACCTTTATGTTTTGTAACATAAAACATAAATTTGGAACATAAAAATAAATTCATCCTGGTTCTACTCAATTCAACATACTGAAAATCTACAAAGTCATTGTGCTAAGCACTTGCTTGTGTAAATCTTCAGTCCCAGCTATAGTATTATTTGTTAAATACGTAAAAAAATAGGAATCTCCATAATTATAGGCGTTGAGATTCAAGGGGCTAGGGAAAGAGCTGGCAATAGTCTCAGCCTGGACCTGAAGTAAGAGCAAAAATATAAAAGGAGGCAGTTGAGGATCATGGAAGGTAAAAGAGGGACAAGACCTGATCATCTTTCAATGCACAGTTTGGGTATAAATCTTGCCTTCTTCATATTCATATACGTAGATTTACTCTCCTCCCCCACCCAGTGTTAACCACCTCTAGAATATCACTAAATCTTTGCCAAAATTCCTCCCTTTTTCAAGGAACAAATTCCCGGAACAGACATTCTGACTTCTTTATGCCTAGGAGGGAGAGGTATAAAGTCTTATGCATACTGTTTTATCCTATACCTTGTCTCCAATCCACTCCAAGATGTCGGCACACTCCTGTAAGTACTGCTGGAGCTTCAAGGCTTGCAGCAGCAGGGTCCCCTTCTCCCGAGTCAACTCTAGCAGCAGGTCCCACAGGTGACGCAGTTCCTCCAGATGGACCTTAGTGTAGGAGAGGCAAAACCACTCATTCACAGAGGTTGTGGAGTAGGTGCAGACTCAGAGACTTATGTACAGAGGGACCTAGATAAAATGTTTCCTCCCTTTCACTTGCACATTAATAGCTCAACAAATACTTAAAAGAGAAAATAGAATATATATGGTAATCGCTATTAAACCAAGCCAGATATTATCTTCCATAAGGTTAATTTTTTTAGAAATGCTTAGGGGTTTTAGAGAATAAAATAATTATAAACACTAAGATAAGACAGAGTAAGGATTCATGTAAGAGTATTTATTTGAACTGGAGCTTGAGAAACTGGTAGAATTTTGACAGATAGTTAATGAGCAGAGGGTGTACTAAACACTGACAAAGTCATAGAAGAAACAGCATGAACTGTTCACCAGAAAATACAAGAACTACAATTTGGCTGGCTTATGCACAAGAAAAAAAAAATCAATGGCACTAAAGCAATAAGAGGATTCTGAGACTATATAGTTGAAGATTTGAAGCCAGGTTAGCTTGAAGATCATGTGGTAAATATCTTGTAAAATTGAAGTTATTATCTATGTCATGTCTTCAAAAATCTTGTCTTTCTACTACTCCATTGCTCAAGGTAGCATGTAGACCACATTTGTCTCTGAATCCTGCATAATACAATCTGACATAGCCCTCATGATTCTGATTAGATGTAAAGGTGTTTCAAACATTTCTCAAATATTTTAATTAATGTATCATGCAAAACTATGAATAATACAAAAATGATTTATAATTTATATCAATAAATAAGTTTTGAGATTTTCTTGTTTGGATTCTTCTTTCTAATAAGATTCTATTCTAGTTAATGTCTGTGTTCCCTGACTATATTTCGTTGAGAATAAAATGAGATAGAATTTACTAAACATGAAAAGACCAGCCCCAATTTTAAATATGTAATATAAAATTTTAATAATTAAAAATATAAACAGTAAAAAAACATTTATACAAAAAAGATTCTGAAATGACTATATCAACAAAAGCATGTTGGAAGAGAACATAAAGGTAGAAAAGAGCAGATACATTAAGTAGTGAGTTCCAAGCGGTGGTGCTCTTCAGTGTTTAGTGTTCAGGAAAGATTTTCTGAAGATGAAGAATTTTAGGAGTTTTTCAAAATGTCCAGGAGGGTTTGAGATCTACAATAGTGGTCATAGCATGTGGGCTGTGAAGAGAAAGAGGCGTTTTAGACAAAGGGAGAAAGATTTCAGAGAAGATTCACATGCAGAGCATTCCTTATTTGAAGAGTTTAAGGGACAAGGATTCTGAGGTTAGAAGAAATAATTAGGACATTTGGGAAAGCAATTCATCTGGGAAATGTAGAACCAGATTGAAGTGGGCTTGATCTTGAGTTAATTTATTCTGCAGTGGCATAAGGAGGAATGTGATGCCATCTATGACAGGTTTTGTATTATAGCTTTTCTCCCCACTCCAAGAAACACAAGGGCGTCTCATCATTTTTCTTGCTTCAGCCCTAGGAAAAGATAAGAGTCAGGAACCCTAATTCCAAGTCAGCTACATCAAGGTTTATACCCAGTATAATCACTTAAAACCCTAATAACATAATCAACAATTAGAAACTTGTCTTCAAGAACCATACCTTGGTATCCTCATGGGCAAAATGTCCCTCAGCAAATCGGACTTTGCTGATTTCTTCCAGCTCAGGAATAACCCTTGATTTTGCTTGCACCTCTGCTTCGAAGGATTCATGTTTCTGATATTTCCCCTGAAGTTTAGAAATAAAAGTTTATAGTTAATGAAACCGAATCTCCCTGGATTATAGAGATATTGAAATGAAAAATTAAAAATTGTTTCAGAAGCACTGATGTCTCTTCACCTCAATTCCATCCTTAATGTCACAAAATATTTGAAATATTGAAATTTCAAGGAAGAATTGCTTGTTGCCTAGCCTGGATTAAGTAATAACCTAAGATCATAGCTGAAGGAGTCACATCCTAAAAGAAATGGTCACTCTAAGAGAGAACCATCTTACAAAGGTTTTCAAAGAGTCCCAGGCTCAAATTCAGTGACCATCGAGATAGGTATTTTTCCTTTCTCCACTGCCTTTGGAACATCTCCAATAAATAATTCATTATTTTAAAGTCTTAGTTGTCTTCTGTGGAAATGAAAGAACGTAATGGAGGTTTTCCTCTTCAAAAAAGAGACATTTCTTGTCAGAAAAGAAAAATTATGTGCAATAAAGAACAATGAGGAAGATGGTCATTACAATAATATCTTTTGAAAAATTAAGTTTTTACATGCAAGATTATGTTATTGTTGTCATATATAAATTGATACATTTAATAAATATCACTTTGTTCTTATTCCAAGTGCTCCCTTTCCAGTACTGATTGCACGTAAACCTTTCTTCTGATCATGGCTATGCCACATGCTATATAGTACTGGTAAGGGTGGGAACTTCCATCAAACTTCTCCTGAGACCTCTTATTTGAACTTAACAAGGGGCATGACTAAACATTTGAGAAAAAAAAAAAGTAAAATCCTAATTAACTCATGTGTTTCTGAAGAGAGTGGAAATCAATTGTTTCAGAAGCACTGATGCCTCTTCACCTCAATTCCATCCTTAATGTCACAAAATATTGAAATCATATGAAAAAATTCTTTGAACTCTCAGTCACTGTTTTGCCCAGAGTTTAATATTGGATGAATATTATAGTCATAGAACGCTACCTGGAATTAATTTCCTTTGTTAATAATACACGGGCTTAAGAAGATGAAGGTATAGGCTATTTAAAGGCAAAATTACTGTCCCTAAAATGTAGTCTAATCTTTCTATTACATCATATTCCTGCAGTTAAACAGATATACACTTATATTACAAGAATGTTTCCCTTTCTAGAGATCTTAAGGTCTGCTGTGGGGAACTCAGTGGAACTGAATGACCTGTATGTTAGTTGGGTCTTCATAGCTCTTATCTTCTGCAATCTTGAGTTTCTCCAAGATCCACTTCTCCAGGTCATCTGCATCCCGTCGGAAAACCTGGTAGTGATAGGAATCTTCAAGTTTCTGGCCCCTCTCGGCAACCAACTCCTTGAACCTCTGATACCGAGTCAACACCTCCTGACGCCTCTCCTGGATCTCTTCTGCTGTTTCCAGCACCTTTGGTCCACCACTCTCCATAGCCTGCAAGTTAAAAAGCTTCTATCTCTTTCTGGTTCTCAAATTTCCAGTATACTGTCCATTTTACATGTCCCAAGGCATATACTAATGTCGGACTTACGTTTAGGTACATTTAAGCCTATAAAAACCTATTGTTAAAAGAGCTATAGTATATTTATGTAATTTTAACCATATACAACTACTATTTAGGCTAATCATTCTTGATTAGTTAGAACACTTTTCCAATTCTTGATATAAACTTCTACCAACATTTATCTTATAAATAGTATTAATTTGGACTATTGATGCAAGTTAGGTCTAAATTAGCGAAATCACTGAGTTTCAGGTAGATAAAATATGATTTTAAAAAGCTTTAAAAGGCTAACGTGTTGAAAAGTACTGATCATTCTGAACTCAAAACGATAGCCTGCAATTATTTGTTCAATGATATATACAAACATTTAAAAATGTTTTCTTCTTACTCATATATTCTTTACTCTTTTCGTTTGCTTAATTCACAAGCACTATAAATCAAAAGTTTACTCTTTTTATTTGCTTAATTCACAAGCACTACAAATCATTGTGTAACCAATCTAAAATTTCAAATTATTACTATCTCAGTAATTGGCTTTTGAAATAGAAAACATCGCACTCTCAAACAATCCAAAATCTCCATAGAGCTTACCATCATTCATCTGGATATAGGCAGTTTTCTTTAGCTTTTCTCAGCCAGAATATTCAATATAAAGTTCAAATTTTAATACCCTTTCTAAATATAATTACTATTCTGTGGGTGACCTTTACTAGGTTGGCTATAGAATTAAATCATTTTATGGAGACTCAAATCATTATTTTGTTTTAAGTTACTTAGTTGTTCTCTCTGTGAACTCATATGAACAGGTCATGATAAATTTTAGTGCTGTATATAGCCTCAAGCTCAAAGTCATTGTTTAAAGTGAGACATTCACACACACAAAAAAAAGATAATTAGCATTTAATTTCTCTGGTTCTTAAGAGTGAAGAACAATTCTTAATCCACCTGTCACAGATAGTACAGAAAATTCAAAGGAGATAGTTTTCTTAAGTATCTTAGGGAGAAATTGTACTGTAAAGAATTTTATACTCACAATTTTCTTGTTCTACTTTTCCCAAAGGTCTAAAACCTGGCAAGATAAAATGTATCCAAGAGAGAGAGAGGCAAAGAAGAAGAGAGAGAAAGAAAGACAATTCACATGGAATTATCTAGTCTAATTCAGATAGTAATAGAGAAACATTACATATGTGGCAGAGAAAAAAAAAAAATCCTCTGGCTTGGACACAGAATCCCGCCAGCTACAACCTACATTATCTCCAGGAGACAGATTTAGCTGAGGCAGCTGCTAACTTTCACAGATGCCTAATGACTCAGCCGTTTTTGGAGGACTGTGGCTCTCAAAGTTTCTCAGTAGGACTGCATAAAAAAAAAAAAATGGAACCAAGATATTGAAATGAAAAATTAGCAATTATAAGAATTCTTATAATTATAAGAATTAGCAATGAAAAGAAAAAGCAATTATAAATGTAAAATAAAGAGGCTGTGTTAAGGCTGTGTTTTGTTTCTTTGATTAGTTTTAGATTGTATGACTGAGAATCATAAATCAAGAAGAAATTTTGTGTTGTCCATTCTTCAGACTCTGTGCAGAATTATAAGAACTCAGGGCATATATAGGTTCTGTTCCAGTCTGTCTCTAGGAATACAACTCAACAACTTCAGCAAAACCCAACTGTAGATTTTTAATAGCCTTTAACTCAATAAGATATCTTAATTCTTGCTATACAACCTTTGCCTAAATTGGAAGAAAATTTTATTCCTAGCCTCAAATATTGAATTTTTAAAAATCTGATTTAGCTGTATCCTTAATAATTTAAATGGAAGGGAAAAAAAAGAAGTAAGATTTGTATGTTTATTTGTATTTGATAAAGCAAAAATTAGAATACCTCATTTGACAGACTAATGGTCGCAAAGTATTTGAAAATGAGACTGGGTTATAAAATATGAGGTAAAAGTCATCCTATTTTATGTACTATTTTTAATGTAGAGAAAAGGCATAATTCTTTTGAGGAACTTTACAAAAATTTTCCAAAGACATAATTATTTTGGGCAACTTTACAAAAATGAAACAAACAAACAAAAACGTAGTGGGATGGTTTCAAAACCTCCTATAAAGCAGTGGGACTATCCACGCAAAACATCATTCCAGTGGAAATCCAATTAGAATGATCTAGCTTTCATGGTCTACTAGAGTAATCAAGATTCTATATTTCTGGTTTCTTCGTTCTTGAGTCATTTCATCTCCTCACTCCCCCCCGCCCCCTGCTGAAAAAAAAAACAGAGAACTTTAAAATTCTCTTCTAGAAAGTCTGGTACTACTTTACTTTTCCATATAGTTTCCATATAGTTTCATTATATTCAAATCAAATCTGGGTATGAAAGGCAAGAAGAAAAATTTTAAAGAATACGTTCTATCACATGCACCAAGGAACCTCTGGTTGGAGTTGGGGTGGGGAGGTGATATTTTTAATCTTTATTTAAAATATAAGAAGAACCTTTTTCACAATGAATTTACTGCCAGAACACAGGTGTCATGAAAACCACCACTAAATCTAAGCCAAAAATGGGAAAGGAAGACTCATATTAATATCATCATCATTAGACATGTGAATTCTGGCAAGTCTACCTCAATCCCACCACATTTGTGGATCAGATGTGGTCATCTGATCCACAAATGTGGTGGGATTGACAAAATAGCCATATAAAAAGTTGAGAAGGGTGCTGCTAACATGGAGAAGGGTTCTTTCAAGTATGATTGAGTCTTGGATAAACTGAAAGCTGAATGTCAGCATGGTATCACCACTGATATCTCTCTGCAAAAATTTGAGACCAGCAAGTATTATGTGACTGTCATGTATGCCCTGAGACACAGAGACTTTATCAAAACCATGATTACAAGTACATCTCAGGCTGACCGTGCCGTCCTGATTGTTGCTGCAGGTGCTGGTGAATTTGAAGCATGTATCTCCAAGAATGGGCAGAACTGTGAGCATGCCCTTCTGGCTTACACACTGGTGTGAAACAACTAACTGTTAATGTTAAGAAAATAATTACACTGAGTCACCCTACAGCCAGAAGTGATACAAGAAAATCAATAACAAAGTCACCATTTGTGCTAATTTCTGTTTAAAATGTTGACAACATCCTGGAGCCAAGTGCTAACATACCGTCGTTCAAGAGATGGAAAATCACTTGTAAAGTTGATGATGTCAGTGGAATCACACTGCTTGAAGCTCTGGACTGCATCCTGCCACCAACTCATCCAACTGACAAGCCTTTACTTCTTCCACTCCGGGATGTTTACAAATTGGTAGTATTGGTACTGTCCCTGTGGACTGAGTAGAGACACGTGTTCTCAAACCTAGAATGGTGGTTATCTTTGTTCCAGTCAATGTTACAATTAAACTAAATTCTATCGAAATCAAATACACCATGAAGCTTTGAGTGAAACTCTTTTTGGTAACAATGTGTGGGCTTCAATGTCGAGAATGTGTCAAAGATATTTATTATGGCAATGTGGCTGGTGACAACAAAAATTACCCACCAATGGAAGCAGCTGGCTCCATGTCTCAGGTGATTATCCTGAACAACCCAGGCCAAATCAACGTCATATATGCACCTCTGCAGGATTGTCACATGGCTCACATTGCTTGCAAATTTGCTGAGCTGAAGGAGAAGGTTGATCATTGTTTTGGGAAAAAAACTGGAAGATGGCTCAAAGTTTTTAAAATCTGGTGATGCTGCCGTTGTTGATATGGTTCCTGGCAAGCTCATGTGTGTTGAGAGCTTCTCTGACTATTCTGCTCTGGGCCATTTTGCTATTTGTGACATGAAAGAGACAATTGTTGTGGGTGTCATCAAAGCAGTGGACAAGGAAGCAGCTGGAGTTGGCAAAGTCACCAAGTCTGCCCAGAAAGCTCAGAAGGCTAAATGAATATCATCTCCAATACCTGCCTCCAGTGTTAATCATTCGTTGAAGAACAGTCTCAGAATTGTTTGTCTTGAAATATGCCATTTAAGTTAAGAGTAAAAGACTGGTTAATGATTGCAATGCATTATAAAACCTTCAGAAGGAAAAGAAAATGTTTTGTGGACCATTTGGGTTTTGTGTGTGTGTGTGTGTGTGTGTGTGTGTGTGTGTGTGTGGCAGTTTTTAAGTTATTAGCTTTTAAAATAAGCACTTTTTAATGGAAACACTTTGACCAAAAATGTGTCACAAAATTTTGAGATACATTAAAACAAAGTTTAATGAGAAACTGTGTGTTCTTTTGGTCAGCACTGTAACTTACTATAGTACTACTCGGGTAAAAGAATAAAGAAATGCCCATAACTTATTTCTGGTGTTACATCTGCTGAAACTAGAATTTGAAAATTCTGGGTTAACATTTTTTTTCTGAGTAGGAACTTAGGGTTTTTTTCACCTGTCTTAAGGGGAGAAATCATCTGTTTACATAGTAAAAAGCTGTGGGAGGGTCTGTTGGTGCAATATTTTATTGGTCAGGACAGATAAGCAAAGACTAACTTTGTGTAAGCTAGTTTACAAAGGCCAAATTCTATAATAGTAAAGTTCATGTGTTGTATATAAAATTTTGTGTAGCTACATCAATATTCAGTAAATTTGTTGGTATGTCACATTTTAGATTTTTAGTTACTGGACTGTGAATTCTCACATTTACAAATGCTGAGGTAGTTTGTAAAGAATATAAAATGAGGCTTAAATAGTATTGAGCACTGTCTTGCTACAGTTAATTATATCCAGATTCTAGTGAAAAAATAAATAATACTGGAAGTTGAGAATAAGAGAGCTAAGAGCCATCATCAATTAGAATTTACCATATCTTAATTTATATATCAACATGATTAGTTTACATTCATTTCTAATTTTTTAGAAGATTTTGCAAAGCAAGTATTATCATTTCTATTTTTATATGAGAAAACAGAGGTAGTCTCTGAGACGCAAGTTCTTATAAGGCTATTTGGTTTGTAAGTATTTAAACAGAGTCAAATTTATGTGAGTATGACCGTCATGCCACTGTGCTCCTCATTTTAGTCAATCTTTTCTTAGTGTCTCAACATTTCTGGTTGTCATATTTCAAGATCTTCTCACCAAGAGTGCCAACTATGTGATGACCTTGTGGCCAAAAATATAAAAGAGCTCATTCAGCGGGATTGGTCATCATTAAATGAAATAAAAGTGGATAAGATTATTGTTGCTTTGTAGTATAATTTGAAGTCATGCAGTGTGATATCTCTGAATTTGTTCTTTTTTCACAGGATGGCTTTGGCTATTCAGGATCTTTTGTGATTCCATACCAGTCTGATGCTTTTTGTTTTATTTCTTTTTTTAAAAATGCCATTGGGGTTTTGATGGCAAGTGCATTAAACCTGTATATTGCTTTGGGTAATATGGCCATTTTAACTATGTTGATTCTTTCAATGCATGAACATGCATGGAACTGGTAAAAATAATAATAATAATAAAAATAAAATAAAATAAAATAAAATAAATAAAAACAGACACACAAAAAAAATGGAACCAAATTGAGAGCCAAGAAATAAACCCACAAATATATGAGTAAATAATTTTTGACAAAGGAGCCAAAAACATACAATGTAGAAGGGAAAACCTCTTCAATAAATGGTGCTAAGAAAATTGGAGAGCCATGTGCAAAAGAATGAAACTAGACTGGTATCTGTCACCAAATACCAAAAGGAACTGCATTAAAAAAGATATAATTACTAAATTTATGGACCTTGGTTTTAGAGAGGATTATATGAATTTGACCTCAAAGTCAAGAGAATTAAAAGCAAAAATAAATGAATGAGACTATATCAAACTAAAAAGCTTCTGCACAGCAAAAGAAACCATCAACAAGACAAAGAAACAACCAGCTGAATTCGAGAAGGTATTTGCAAACAATGCCTCTTATAAGAGGCTAATATCCAAAATATACAAAGAACTCATACATCTCAACAACAACAACAACAAAACAAACAATCCAATTAAAAATAGGCAAAGGACCTGAATAGACACTTCTCCCAAGACATACAAATGGCCAACAAACATATGAAAAGATGCTCGACATTGCTAGCTGTTAGGAATATGCAAATCAAAACTACAATGAGATACCGCCACATACCTGTTAGAATGGATAACATCAACAGGGCAAATAAAAACAAACGTTGGAGAGGTTGTAGGGGAAAAGAAACTCTCATACACTGCTGGTGGGAATGTGAATTAGTACAGCCACTATAGAAAATAGTAGGGAGGTTCCTCAAAAAATTAAGTATAGAATTACCCTATGACCCAGCAATCTCTCTTCTGAATATCTACCCATAAAACTTGAAAACATTTATATGTAAAGATATATGCTCCTCATTTTCCTTACAGTATTATTCAGAGTGGCCAACCATGGAAACAATAAGTGTCCTTGGATAGATGAGTGGGTAAAGAAGATGTGGTACATATATACAATGGAATTTTACTCAGCCTTAAGAAAAAATGAAATACTGCCATTTGTAACAACATGATGGAGCTTGAGATTATCATGCTAAGTGACATAAGTCAGACAGAAAAAGTTGAGAGCTATATAATTTCACTCATATGTGGAATATAAAACTAAAAGCAAAAAATGAACAAGACAAACAGAGAACCATTGCAATGGGGAATAGTCTAGTGGTCCATGAGGAAAGGGAGAAAGTTGGAGGTAAAAGGGGTCAAATATATAGTGACAAAAAGAAATTAAAGTTTGGGCAGTGAGCACAAAATGCAATATACATATAACATATTACCGAATTGCATACTTGAAACCTATATAATTTTATTAACCAATGGCACCCCAATTAATTTAATTTTATAAAGTGGATAAGTTGAACAATAGTCTTCAGAGCAAGTAGCAGTGTGGAAGTGATAGGAGGCAGTCAGGAAAGAGGTTTTATACATTAAAACAGAGGTGTTCTTTGAATTTTCAGTCATTATTGCTAGGAGAGACTCATGGTAAGAGTTTCTCTGACAGCACTCTGGCTGTTACTCTTTAAATTTAGTCTTGTCTTATTTTCTCAGTCTTTTTAGACTGACAAAGTTTTTCCAGTATCTGAGCACTGTTTACCATTATTAGCACAAGTATCAAGGTACCTCCTTTGGATTGATGGAAGGGCATGATGAGAAAATATTAAACTCTGGTGGCTTAACATTTGGTCTCTGACCTCTTGCCACTTTTATAGTTGTGCAGGTATGTTTATTGGCTCTGATGAAAGAGATCATGATTAGAGGAGTCTCAGGTAAAGAATGTATGACAGATACAACGGGAGTTTAGAATCATGTTCAATCTTTAAAATAACATGTTTCACTATACATAAGTGAGTGCTGAGAGGTTATAGAGGAAGTCTTAATTAATTATAGACAGTTTCATTAAAGAGAAAATTTAATTCACTTTTACAAGTGTGGGAGCAATTGGAAGGCTGTTGTATTTGATCATGGATATCAGCTCTGGGCAGATATGTCTTCACACACTAGTTTAATCAGCACTGCCCAGCTTGCCTGAGCCTCTGCTCAGTTATCAGATCTTCCTTTCCCAGGTTCAGAAACTCCAAGAGATATTTTATAGCCAAAAATTCTGAAGTCTCTTCAACTTGCACCACTAAAATACATGTTTACTATAGATTTTTAGAGTCCAAACTTCTCAACTTATTTACCAACAAAGAAAAATATCTTAGTTTTAATGTAAAAGTAATTTTTTCATGGAATAGAAATCTTCATTATTTTATTATTTTAAAAATTACATTGTCTCTACAGAATGAGTTATTTTAAAATGTCTCTAATTTTTGCCTCCTAAATGGGAAATAATATTAGATAATATTCAAAAAGTAAAAAGAAAGACTTTTGCAGTTAATTATATCTACAAAAACTCATTAATTCAGATCCTCTAAAGTTGTATCTTAACTCTGTTTGAAAAATTATGTATTATTCAATTTTTTAAACCTATAATAAAAAAGTTAAACTCTATTTTTCCATGCTATTACCTTCTCTCACTCTATCATTTTTATTTTATTATTTTTCTGTTTTATTTATTTGGTATAATAGATTGAATAAAAAAACCCCAAAACCCATGATATTTTCTTTATACAGTGGACTATGTAATTGAAATAAAAAGAAAGCTCGAGATAATGGAAGGTACACTGTTTTTTAACCTGAAGCATCTAATTTGAAGGCTTTATTCCAGCATTTATTAATCAGGAGATCATTGGAAATTTCTTATGTTTTATTGAGTATATAATGGAGATAGTAATGACGAATCTATCTATTCCAGAGAATTGTTATATGACTCAGTTTAGATGGTTGTTTAAAAAGCACTTTGCATTTAAATTTAACAAAAAGAATTATTAACTGATGTGAATAATGCTAACCTCATGTATTCCAATTACTTCAAGACATAATTTTATTCTGAATCATTAATTTTTAAAATAAGAATGTAAAGGGCAGAGATCTAATATGAGAAAATCTCTCATAAAATAAGTTCTTATCTTTTAAAGAATATTTGTCAATATATCATTAGAAAATCTTACTTAAATTTTAGAAGTTGTTAATTTTATAGTGGAGACTGGTTTTCCAAAATTTTTATTTTCATTTGCAAGTTCAAATGTAATCATTGGCAACAGATTTTCTTCAAATGAGTTACTTTAATCATGTTTGAGAACATATCTATTAAATAAGACATTTTTAAGACCCAAAAATCTATAGTTTTTTTAACTTTCTTTGAAATAAAAAAGGTATTTCATGTAAAAAATGGCTAGTGTGCAACTCAAACAATTGTATAACCTCTCAGCACTCAAAAAATTTTATGAGAGAACTAGATTTTCTAATGATATATTGACAAATATTCTTTAAAAGGTAAGAACTTATTTTATGAGAGATTTTCTCATATTAGATCTCTGCCCTTTACATTCTTATTTTAAAAATTAATGATTCAGAATAAAATTATGTCTTGAAGTAATTGGAATACATGAGGTTAGCATTATTCACATCAGTTAATAATTCTTTTTGTTAAATTTAAATGCAATTGTATAAGTGCTTTTATCAAATCGATCATCATATATCAGTATACAATAGATATTAAAAAGATATACCTATGGTTCAAGATTTAATAAACTTGATAATTGTTTCTCTTTCAAAAAAATTACTTGATTTTCCCATCCACAAATAATGATCTCTGAGCACTGCAATACTGAAGGAAACTATATAAGCTTAATCTTAATATTATAAAAACAGCATGTTTAGTGACATGGTCCCACTCGGTAAAAAGAGCTTAACTAAAAAATATTCTTTCTCATTAGAATAAAGGAGATTAGGAGCCAAGTGCTAAGACTAAATATATTATTTCCTTTATAGTAATGGGATTTTCATTGATATCTTTTGAATCTAGTTCCTTAAATATAAG
>NW_011889496.1:0-72871 GCF_000151845.1 Pteropus vampyrus | reverse complement strand
ATACATATATATATTACTAAACTATAAAATTTAATTCTTATATTTAAGGAACTAGATTCAAAAGATATCAATGAAAATCTCATTTAACATCTATATGTATTCCAGTCATAGAAACTTGAGTGAATTATCTGTGACAAGGTTTCATTTCATTACTAAAAATTGTTTTATATCCAAATATACCAAAAATCTTGCTTTTATCCATTATCTACCCCTCCTCTGCCATTCTTTGAAGAATGAGGAAATGTTTTGAGTTTTTTATAATATAATTTTTGTTGTTTAAATTATTATTTTGTCAAGACACAAAGATTACCTCTAACTCATTTACTCTTTCAGCAAATCATATTGAACATTTCTATGGGCAAAGAATTTTAATAGGCACTGGGAATATAAAGATGAACAAAATAAGATATCTAGTTTCAAGGAGTTCACAAACTAGAAGGCTCATATAAAACTTGTAAACTATGATGCAAGATAGAATACAAATCATACTAAGTAGAATCTCAAGAAATGTTTCATAGAAACAGAGAAAAGTATGTTTATTTCTGTTCCAGTAGTTAGGGCATGGGCTGTCATGGCAGAGATAGAATTTTATGTGACTCCCTTTGGATTCAAAGAATAAATGAAGAAAACTGTGTGAGTCTTCACCTTATTTTCTTTGGATTCTATGGTTAATCGACCTCTGAGGACATTTCCTAAGTTCACAGAGATAGAATGGCTAAACATTCCACTTAGCATCAATGCACAGAAAAAATAAACACAGCAGCAACAAACACACTGGAACTATAAATATAGATATTGATATAAATATAATTACTTAATGAGTATGCATTTTATTTTATATCATGTCTGAATGAAGTAGATTGGCACATGTGTACTTTTATGGCTTCCTTGATCTCTTTCCTTGTTAGACTATAGGTAATTGGGTTAGAGAACAGTGATAATACTATAAACACTAGGCTAATGATCAGAAAGAAAGAGTATTTGGCAGAGAAATGCAGATAGGTTGAGGCCACACTTCTGAAAACTATTAAGAAAGTAGCAAGTTGGGAAGCACAGGTAGAAAAGGCTTTTTGGTTTAAGTCAACAAAGCAGATACATAGGATTATTGCAACGTAACTCAAAACCACAGCATTATATTTGCAATGATCTCCAGAGCATGTATGATGCCCACAACCTTGATTAAAACAATTATGTTTGTGTTCATACTTGTCAGGTTCAAGATGAGATCAAAGCTGCAGATGATACTCTTATTTTGATTTGGACCACAAAATCCAAGCAATCTCAGGGAGAGGTGTGAAGAATCCACAGAAGTAACAACATACGGTCAACTGAATTTAAAGCTGAGGTGTCATTTTTGTTGGGTAAGGGAAGGGGCTACAGATGGCTAGATGTCTGTCCATAGTCAAGGTAATGAGGAGGAAAACCACAGAAATGATAAGACAATAAAAGAAATACATAGGCAAAAGACAACCAGCCAGAGAAATGGTCTTCTGCTCACTGACTAGATTGGAGAATATCTTGGGGATGATGATTGTGATATACTAGATCTCCAGGAAGGAGAAGCCACTGATAAAAAAAAATGAATGAGGTGTGGAGGTAAAAATCCAGTTTGATTGAGAAGAAGACATTACGGGCCCAAGCGATGATGAATAGGTAAATTAGAAGCAAGAGTATAAAAATAAGTGTCCATCTTGGTGCAAATGAGAAAAGCCAGTAAATATAAGTTCAATTGCTGCTGTCTACCTCTTATTTGTCATCTTCTCAGCTATTAAGCAAAACAAACAAACAAACAAACAAACAAATAAATAAATAAGAGATGGATGAGAGATAGATGAGAGAAAGAGAAAGAGAAACTGGACAACTAGTTTAGAGAATTAATTGGATAATCAATTAATTCATTTATTATTTTTCATTTGTTCATTCAAATATTTGGTGAGAGCTTTCTATGTTCCATGTGCTCTGCAATATGCTTGCATGAGAGGGATAAGTAAGAAAGAACCAATGTTCCCAATATGTAAGTTGCTTTATTTTTCTCTAGTTAGCTACATTATGAGATTCAACTTATATAATCAATTGCCTCTGTTACCCAAGAATACACTTTTATAATTAGCAGAAAAATTTCCCTTTACATTTTCTTTTTGTTTAGAAAATATATATATTCTTTACTTTTTTCCCCTCTAAAACAACCTCTCTCAGGCTCAAAAAAAAAAGAATCAGAATTCAGCTCAAATAATGCCTTCCATGAATGATTTTAATTAGATTAAGTTACTCTCTCTGGGATACTCCCACAGCAATTAATTTTGCACTTTCTATACCATAGCTAATATTACAATATCATGTCTGCTTCTCCAATTACTTTGTATACTCTGTTTTAACCGTATGTTTTGCACTAATAAGTGCTCAGTAAATATGGATGGAAATGAATTTTATTGAAAGTGGAGAGATAAGTAGCTTCTGGTGGAGCAGTTTAGATTCATAACTATGGCAACTTTGACTTTAATTATGAAAACTGAGGAAAATTTGTCTTCTCCCTTTTTCTTGGAATAAGCACAATACATTTAGTTTCTTTTCTTTTTTTTCTTTCTTTCTTTCTTTTTTTTTTTTTTTCCAGGTAAGTATATCCTACATTGAGCAAGCAAATGACATAGAGAAAAAGAAAGATAAATTGAAGTTAGAAAAAATGCTTAACTACTTGATCTCTGATATATTTTAGAACAAAGTAGGGAATAAATAAATAGATATATAAAACAAATGCCTTATACCAGTTAATGGAAGAATCCTTTTTCCAGTTCTTTAGGCTAAATTCCTTAAAATCAATCCTGTCTCCTCTCTCTCACACCCCACATTCAATCAGTAAGCAAATTTGTCAGTGATACCTTCATAATATATGCAGAATTGAACTACTTATTAAAACATTTGCACTGCTACCCTGGTCTAAGCCATCAACCTTTGCCTGGATTTTTGCAATAACATCCAATGCCCCCTTTCAATAATATATTCTCAACATCAAAATGAGATAAATCCTACTTCACTCCAACGGTCTTTTAGTTCTCATGTAATCTGGTGCCACAATGATCTTTTTTTTTTTTACTTCATTATCTAGTTCTTCATATCCACCACCATTACTCTAGACACACACCACCTGGAATGGCCTTACCTCATAGCTGTTGTACTTCCATTCCCTCTGCCTAGCATATTCTTCCTTGAAATGTGCTCAGAAATTTCTTTCTTGGACTTGTTCTGGCCATTACTCAAATATTACCTGGTAAGGGATGCCACACCTAATTACCCTATTTAAAATTAATCACACCCAGTCCCCAAACTCCCTATTCTCTAACCATACCTTACTGTTTTTCTCTTCCTATCTCCTCTTATTCTCTTAAATATGTAATTACATTTTATTCAGGTATTATCTAACATCTATGTTGGGAGTTGAGCTAACTTGGCAAGCTTTGAGATAAGTGGCACTAAACTATTTTAAACACTCAGTGTTTTCCAAGAAGGGAGTTGTGAGAACTTCATTGTTTTGCAGGATGAGTAATTTGGCTGACCTTGGGTCTTGACTGCTGTTTTCTCATTGTGATGCTATAAGTAGTGTGTTTTAAATAAACTCGAGGACACAGACAACTTGAATCTGTGCTCCCTCCTGCAGTTCTATCTGTCTTCTTTCTTTTCCTCAGTCCATGCTCCCCCTTTCAGGTACCTTCAATTACTTCGTCGGCTGGCTCCGACACATCTATAAGTAAAATAAATTCTGTCTTTTTTAGGAGTATAGTTTTATATGTAATGCATAGAACAGCAATTGGGACAGAGTTGGTAAGTAAGACTTTATTTAGAATTACAAAATATATACCTTTCCTACTTCATTCAGGTTGCTCTTGCATATAGAGCAAGTTCTTTCAAAAGTCCAAGACAAAGATAATTCAAAGTCCCTTTGTCTGATGGGAAAGTTATAATTGGGTAAACATACTCTCATATTATAAAGGAAATGTGATAAAAGTGTTGTTAGTGGTATCAGGCTATGAAGATATGCAAATGAATAGGTCAGATTAGTAAATAAGAGGAGAAATTCTGAGTTTAGGAGTGTAATATCTAAGAATTTTATAAATTCTAAGCATTACAATGATCAACATTTTGAAGAAACTTAGAATTCAAAATGGGTTTGTCAAGATGTCACAGTAGGTGAACATCATGTTAGCCTCCACCCACAAGTACATCAAAATGACAACTAAACTACAGAACAACCATCATTGAAAATTGCCTGAAGTCTACCTAAACAGAAGTCTTATAACTAAGGATATGCATAAGAAGCCACATCAAGACTAGTAGGAGGGGCAGAGACATGAAAGAGGCTGGCCCTCCACCCATATGAGGCAGTTAAAAATTGGGAGGGATATTCCTTCTGCAGAGGTTCCCTCCTGAGGAATGAGGGGTCTCAGATCCACACCAGGCACATCAGCCAGGATTTCAGTGGTGGGAAGAGAAGTACCAGTAACTTCTTGTTGTGAAAACCACTGGAGGTTGTTGCTAAGTGAGATGGAGAGTGGCTGGAATGCCAGACATCCCTATGAAAGAGCCATGCATGGACTCACAGATTCATTCACTCTGAGCTTCAGTATTGGGGCAGCAGTTCAAAAGGCACTGGGTAATATGGGAAGGAGCTCATATTGGATTAAGGACAAGGGTTGAAAGGTCAGCTTTCTCCTAGACAGAAATGCTGGCAGAAGCTGTCATTCCTTTGTTGAGCCCTGCCCCCACCCAGCCTATACTTGTAGGTGTGTGCTATATCTGAGTCTCCAACATTATAGCTCGTATTACTTACCAGTCCTGGTGATTCACTGAAATCCTGACTCACTCACCTTGCAGGCCCACCCAAGCCACTTCCAGTGCTTTTCCATACAAATAGCCTGTCTTGATTCATGCTACAGAATTTCCTAAAATCTCTCAAAGGTTCACAATCCCCAGACAAGCAGCATTTTGTCTCAGTATGCTCTATACCTCTTGCTAATCAGCTCCAAGCCTGGCACAGGCTGTGGCTGGCCCAGGCTTGGCCTTCACCAAAGCACCTTCCAAAAGGCACCAGGGCCAAGACACCTAATAGTTAGTTTCAGACCACATCAGAGCACCACCTGACCACCTCCAGAAACTACACACCCAAAGAACAGACTCAGCAGGAACCAGAGCCTCACTAAAGTAAATTCTTCTCTGAGTGGCCAGTCCATAAGTGTTGTTGTGGTGAGACAAGTATGTAATTTGAAGTCTGCACTCATTTTGGTTATTTGTTCTATTATTAGTCAACTCTGTGATCTTAAAAAAGTCATTTTGCCTCCACTTTTTTTGATCTTCATAATGAATATAATATCAACCATGCAAGTTTGTTATAAAGATTAAGTAAGGTAACCCTATGAAAACTTGCTTTCTAAGCCATAGTTTTTGTTAAAACCAGGCCCAATCATTCAAGCCCATATGAATAAGAGTGTTTTGTATGAGTGTATGTGTATGTGTGTGTACTGTAAAACCTACAAAGTGAAAGGGTAAGATTTTTTTTCTATATTTATTCTACACACATAAAAAATACACATAAACAAATCTTTTTCTTCCTCATGATGTTTGGCTAAAGCCATTTTTTTTTTACCTACTCAAAGTGTTCTGCACCTTTTCTCATAGCAGATGAAGCTACAGTTGGAGATTTTTTTTCTTCAGTCTATAATACTACTTTGAGATCTCTGACATCAAGCCCCATATTCTCAATTGTCCAGAACACTTTTTGTTTTCTGACACATGGGTTAGAATACGCACCCCACCAAAGATTGCTTAGTGGTTATGAATAAATTGATTCTCCTTACTGAAGTTTTCTTCCAAGCTATCTGGAGATTTTGATTATAAAAACTAAATGAAAGAACCTATTCCTTTTAAGATTAGTTAAGGCAAAAGATTTGACTTGCATTTAGAGATGCTATTCTAAACTAGCCTCCACTTCCCTCATTCAGTCCCTAGGTCACATCAAAGTCTAGATTTTGAAAAGGTGGGAAAGAGTAAAAGATAAAGATGAAAGAAAAGTAGAGAGAAAATACAGGCGATTAAGTAAACAAAGAAAACCAAAGAAAAAACAATTTCTTGCCTCGGTCTTTTCATTTTCTTTGCAAACTATCCAAATGCCTAATCCATTTTCCTTTGCTTCAATTCTGGATTATGTGATTCTAGATATTAAAATACTTTGCACCCATGCTACTGCAATATTTACCACATTTTCTCTGCACAGTAGATATATTTAAAAGTTTCTTGAAGAAATAAGTGAGAGATCTCACCCCACCCAAATTGTGGGTGCTTCGGAGCCATTTATAGTGGCTTTTCCATACAAACAGCTTTTATTGGCTCATGTGCAGGCTTTCATAAAATCTCTTAAAGGTTCACAGAATCCAAAGAAGCAGCATCTGGCCTCAGCATGCCTCATCCATCTTGCTGAGAACTCCCAGGCCTGGCACTAGAGGTAACCAATCTTGATTCATGGCTTGGCCTCCTCAGGCACCATCAAGCCCAATGCAGGTGGCGGCCATCTGCAAATTGCTTGATGGCTAATGTTAGGTGGTTCCAAGCAGGGCACAGGGTGTAGTTACACTTGGTCTGTAGTGGGACCCCTTCTGCGAGGCCTCAAGGCTGGCATGGCTGGTGGCCAATTTCAGAATGAGCCAAGGCATCACTTGGGCCTGCATATGAGGACTACTCACCTAAAGGCAAGCTGGACAGGCACTAGAGCCCTACTAAAGCACATTCTGCTCTGTAGGGTAACCTTCTACACAAAAGCTCTTACACTGTAGTTACTAACCAATCATCCCAAGTGTCAATGGCTCACATTAATGTGGAGATAGCAACCAAAGCTCAACTATGAACGGAGGGCACAGAGACTCATATAAAAAACAACCAGGAGCACCTAGCTCAGGTGACCAGGGAACCTACACCTTGGGTCCCATAGAATATCTACTACATAAGGCCATTCTACTAAGACTGGGATACATAGCAGCCCTAACTTATACATGGAAACAAACACAGGAAGACAGCCAAATGGGTACACAAAACCAACCAAACAAACAAAGAAACAAACAAACAAAAAACATGTCCCAAATAAAATATAAATACAAAGTGTCAGAAAAATAACTCATCAAAATAGAGACAAACAATCTACCAGATGCAGATTTAAAGACACTGGTTATAAGGATGCTCCATAATCTTGGTGAGAATTTCAACAAAGAGACAGAAAACTTTAAAATGGAGCTAGAAACATTAAAAAGAACCAGACATAAATGAAGAATACAATAACTGAAATGAAGAAAATCTTAATAGGAATAAACAATAGATTAGATAAAGTGTAGGATCAAATCAGAAATTTAAAAGATAAGGTAGCAGAAAACATCCAATCAAAACAGCAACAAGAAAAAAATCCCCCCCCAATGAAGATAGTTTAAGGGGTATTTGGGACAACATTAGTTGTACTAAGATTTGCACAATAGGGGTACCAGTAGGGGAAGAGAGAGAACAAGGAAATTAAAACCTATTTAAAAAATAATGACTAAAAACTTCCTTAACCTGGTGAAGGAAATAGACATACAAGCCCAAAAAGTGCAGAGGATATGAAACAAGATAAATCCAAATAGGCCCACTCCAAGACACATCATAATTAAAATGCCAAAGTTTAATGACAAAGAGAGAATCTTAAAAGCAGCAAGAGAAAAGCCGTTAGTTACCTACAAAGGAGCTTCCATAAGACTGTCAACTGATTCCTCAACAAAAACTTTGCAGGCCTGAAATTGGTAGGAAATATTCAAAGTGATGAAAAGCAAGGACTTACAACCAACATTACTCTACCCAGCAAAGCTATTATTTAGAACTGAAGGACAGATAAAGAGCTTCCCAGACAGGAAAAAGCTAAAGGTGTTCATCATCACCAAGCCAGTATTACAGAAAATGTTGGAGAGACTTCTTTAAAAAGAAAAAGAAAAAAAAATGTAAGTAATAAAATGGCAATAACTATATATCTAGCAACATTTTCTTTAAATGTCAATGGATTAAATGCTCCAATCAAAAGATACACTGGTTGAATGGTTAAGAAAACAAGTCCCTTACATATGCTGCCAATAAGAGACTCGCTTCATATTGAAAGACACACACAGACTGAAACTAAAGGGATGAAAAAAAAGATGTTTCTTGAAAATGGAAACAAAAGAAAAAAGAGAAAAAGTACTTTAAATCAAAGGCTATAGCAAGAGACAAAGAAAGACTCAGTATTCTCACTTCTCACTTCTGGAATTTATCCGAAGAAACCCAAAACGCTACCGTGAAGGGACATATCACTTCATATATTCATTGCAACATTATCTACAACAGTCAAGGCAATAGAAGCAACCTGGGTGTTTATCAGTAGATTGGATGAAAAAGAGGTGGTACGTATATACAACATAATATTATTCAGTCCTAAAAAGAATGAAATCTTGTCATCTGCAACAGCATAGATGAATCTAGAGGGTATTGTGCTGGTGGGGTAAGTCAGACAGAGAAAGACAAATGTCATATGTGGAATCTAGAGAACAGGATAAACAAACAACAGAAACAAGCTCATAGATACAGAAAGCATTTTGATGGTTGTCAGATTAGAGTGTGGGGGATAGATGAAAGGGGAGAGAATTAAGAGGTACAAATTGGTAGTTACAAAATAACCATGGAGATGCATGGAGAATAGAGTTAGTAGTACTATAATAAGTATGTAGGACGTCAGATAGGGACTGGATTTATAAGGGCGATCACTTCATAAGTTATATAATGTTGAATCACTGTGTTGTACACCTGAAACTAATATATTATTGTATGTCAACTATAACCGAAAAAAATAAAAAAAATATAAAAGTTTTTTAAAAAGAAAGAAATAAAGTTTGTGTGTGATTACAAAAATCACACTGATGTAATAACTGACACAGTTCCTGAAAGTCAAAGTAATTCTGATACACAGTCAATGCAAAACACTATATCAAGATTTTCCTATAAAATTATATGTGAGTGTATTTTTCTATTTACAGCACCAACTTATGCTGCAGGATTTGATTCATTTAAAAACATCTTTCTGGGAGAGAAGGCTGCTAAATGGAAGACGTCTGGTGGGCAGATGAATGGCTTTAAATGAATGGATTTTTTGTTATACATCCATACAAAGTGGTCACATAACACAGGAATATGGAAAGTAGTTTCAGTTTGTGGAAATGTATTCAGCTGTGTGAAAAAAAATTAGCAGAAAGGAAAAATTGTAGAAATTGAAACCAATCAGTCACAAAATGATTTGTTAATTCATCTCTGTGGTATAACATTGCTGTGTCATATGCAGAAGACCTTTTACATACTCTTATAGTGAAGAATTTAGAAGTTTTAAGACAAGAAGTCAATGCAGTGTAAATGCAGGACCCTGTAGAGTTCAACACACTCACATTTCCTAGTATGAAGAGGAAAGATGTTGTTGATGAGAAAAAATCATGGGTATGAACAAGAGAGACTCTCTCTTTACCTTCATATAGTTATAAAATTTGGTAACTACAATACTTTATGAAAATAAATTGATATTAACTACCATTGTGTAAGACATGTTAATTTTTAACCACTGAAAATAATCAAGAAATACTTTTTCCTTAATGTTTTCTTGAGTGTGGTACTCTAATAGAAATTTAATGCTAAGAAACATTTTATATGCTTCTTTGAGCATATAATTTAATCTAGATTACATATTTTTCTCTTATTAATAACTAATCTGTTTATAGTATCAGCAACATTTGGCAATTTTTTTCAGATTTAATCTGTGGTTCATCTGTTTGCTGTTTCTAAAAATAAAAATATTTCTATAAGAAAATGTTATACATTAAATAAGAAAGGAGAATGACTTAATTTTTTTTTAAATAGAAGTGCTTAATTAATTAGTCTGTATTTGTCCTTATCCAATTGTCAAAAAATCTAGAAATATATGAGGTTGAATAACAATATTGCCTCCCCTCCTTTAATCTAGAAAACTAGATTTATGAGTTGCCACAGTATAACTTAATAAATGTTTGGTTAGCAGATGAGCACCAATGACAGCAGTATGAAGAATGAGGCAAGTATAGTAAACATCAGTGCAATGGCTATGTCTAAAACTGGTGGGTAAGTGTATTGAAATGCAAGTACATGAACAATACACTGCTGAAAAATATCAGGAAGACGGTAAGATGGTCTGCACAGGTAGAAAAAGCCTTTTGCCAACCCTCAGCTGAGGGATTCCTCAGGATCACAGTGACGATCCTTATATAGGACAGGGCGATAATTAGGATAGTAATGATGATGGCCACAGCATGGATCACATCCTCAATCAGAATCATAGATGTATCTGTACAGGCCAAGCTCAGCACAGGGACCAAGATACAGAAGATCTAGTGGATTTGGTTGGGCCCACAGAAAGGCAGTTGTTGAAATCATTAAAATCTCAGGAAGCAGGATGAGGAAGCCAAAGATGCAGGAGCCTGCAGAGAATTGAGCACAAAGCTGAGAGGTCATGATCATTTGATAGCGAAGAGGGTTGCAGATGGCAACATATCTGTCAATGGCCATGGTGATCAGCAAGATACCTTCTGAATTTCCTAGTGAATGGAAGAAGTATATCTGCAAGAGGCAGCCTGTAGTAGAGATGGTCTTCTTTTCACTGATGAGATTAGAGAGAATCTTGGGAATGGTGGCTGTGGTGTACCAGATCTCCAGAAAGGAAAAGATACTGATGAAATTATACATGGGATTGTGGAGATGGGTGCCCAGCTTTACAGTAAAGAAGATCAATAGATTCCCAATGATGATAAAGGTGTAGATAAAAAGTAAAGGAAAGAAGTATAAGAGACTACCATCCTGGATCCGGAGAAAGCCAGTAAAGATAAATTCAGTCACTGTTGATAAATTTCCACTCACCATATCCCCAGCAGAACTACCTGTAAATGAAGGAGAAGGAATATACCATCTCACAAGGAGGTGGAGAGGAAAAGTGAATGTACAGCTAAACAACTGGAATGAGTAACAAGGAATAACTTTAAGGTTTTATTTCTGTCTCTTATCTCACACGAATGTACATATTAACCAATATTAGACATTTTTTCTCACTCCTGCAGAAGCACAGTTACAGAAATAGATGCCTCCAAATATTTTTAGTAGTATAAAAATTAGTATAATTTTTAACTTAACCTCTAATTTAAGTATTTGTAAGAATAAGTTATATACATGTACTGTATTATGGTATAATAATTCAAATATATGTGTAGATTACATAATAATAAATTTAAAAAGTAAGGA
This sequence comes from Pteropus vampyrus, assembly GCF_000151845.1. Taxonomy (NCBI): domain Eukaryota; kingdom Metazoa; phylum Chordata; class Mammalia; order Chiroptera; family Pteropodidae; genus Pteropus; species Pteropus vampyrus. Next base: position 61,528 of record NW_011889496.1, on the reverse strand, counting down.
GCATGGATAAAAAATAGACATAATAGAAGTTATATTATTTTATTTTCCCACCCAGTTGGACCATCTTGCACATTTTTGGAGATCTCTGTTCTAGGGGATTAGAATGTAAACTTGGGGTTTATACTGAAATCTCAATTAAGCCTACTAACACTTATATGTGTTTTTGCATATTATTTAATCTTTCAGTCTCAAGTACTCATTTGTGGAATGAGGTTAAAATAGTATCTATCTAATAAGATGTGGTAAGATCAAGTAAATATCTGCAAAAGACTTACACATTACCTGATGGAGTAATAAAATCCACTCACTACACCTCTCCTTCTTTTATAACACTTGCTATATACTTTTGATACTACTATTCCTCTAAAGCTTCTCTGACCAAGTTAAGCAATGCCCTGCCTGCCAATTACTAATGAAAACTATTCAGCTCTCTCTGGCACTAGAAACAGTTCAATACTCCTACTTGAGGCTTTCTTCCTCTACTCTGTAATTCCATTCTCAATAGAAGTAACTCCTAGTGGTTCTCAGAAGTATTACTGATTTTGACTTTTACTTTTGTTTCACTTATTTTTATTTATATTCCTATTCTTACTCTTATTTTTTCCTCTTCTCTCTTGTATTAACTTGGCTGCTTTTTAAAAACTTTTTCCCAAGTGTTAGTTTCCCCCAGACTCCCATCATCAATTCTAACCTCTATAATTCTATATGTTCCCATGGAGATCTTATCCACCTATAAGAGATTTCAAATATTACTACTTCCAAATATTTTTCTTCAGCCAAGCTCTTTCATAAGCTCCAAACCAATATATCTGACTCTGAACTCTCTCTAGCTTCACCTCCTGGCACTCCCCAACTCTATTCCCTGTAATCCCAATGTTCACACTGTTTCATAAAATTATGGTGCTCTCCCATGTGTGTTACTTCCTCTGACTGGAATGTAGCATGTCATTACTTCCTATGCCCCCTCTCCTGACACAAAAGCAGTATAAAATACTTGTTAATAGTCTGTATGCCAAAAAACAAATTTCCAGGATTTAAATGCTCTTCACTGCTTACAAACTCTGTGACTTAAATCAAGTTACTTAGCCTTTCTATGCCTTTAATTCCCTATTTGTAAGATGAAGAAAATATTAATACTAGAGTATAAGGTTTTGAGAATGGCTGAATATATTATAACAATAATAACATAGTAGCTATGGTATTTACTGTGGCAAGCGCTGTCTTAAGCACAAGCATATATTTTTTTCATCTAATGTTCATGATCTTTTAATGAGGTAAGATTATTATCCCCATTTTACAGATGAGAAAACAGGCACAGACAGATTAAATACTTTGCCCAGGGATTTTCAGTTGATAAACAACAAAGTCAGAATTTAAATCCATATACTACATCTCTAGCGATATGTTTTAACCTGCACTTAACTGCCTCTACTAATATATGCAAATATATATTAAATGCTTAGAGTATTGTGAAGAATGCGTAAACACTCTGAAATATTGGGCATTATCATGCTAGAGTTTCTGTATTGTATTTATCATGTTGCAAAATAATTATCAATTTACTCGTTTTACCTTCTCTAGACTGAGTTTATCCTTCAGGAAGTAAAAATCTTTTATCTTGCACAGTGAATAGAACAGAATTGGTATGTAAATAATTGTTGATGTTGAATAAATTAACTTAGAATCAAGTCTCTGGGTATAATCATGATTAAACTCACAATACAGCTATAGAAAAGTGGGCAAAGAAAATTGGAAACTATTTGGAAATGAAAGTATGACAATTCAGTTTTAATAAGAGTCCTAATCAAGTCTGGATGAAATGATTTGTCAACAGATGGCATCATAAGTGGGCTATCTTGTTTCATATATAGCTGTGCCCAATAGCCCAGAAGGTAGTTTCTCCTAAACTTGCCATTGCCTCTCTCAAAGCTTCTAAATTCTTTTACAATGCAGTTTTCAGGGTACAAAATTATTCTTAAGCATGGTGAGTGAATTCTTTTTTTTTCCAAGCTTTGTTCTTCTGCATTCACCTCTACCAAAGACCACAGAAACTTCTCTATCCGATTGAGTCTCTACATCCTTCATATCCCTTTAGCCTCTTCAAAGGGGAACTTATGGTCGTTTTCATGGACATCCCAGGGAATAGCAGGAGGGGACATGGGCTCCACAAGGGATTGCTTCCCTGTGCCACCAAAGCGAGCAACACATTTCCTCATTAAGTTAATTAGAAGTAATGTCCCCATTGTGCTTTCCACTCATTAGATTTTCAAATCAAAGTTATCAATAATAATTTTTTCCTGATTGCACTCATCTGCCTGAACACTGAAGCTACTTTCACCAGCACTATGGTTATTGCTTCAGCTGCATGAGTCTACCAGGTCTTTCTGCAAAGAAGAGTTTTGTTGTGGTACTGCTCTTCTTAAATGAACACACAGACATGAGAAGTCTTGAAAGAAATATACTGCTGACACCAGTAAACATCTTGAAAAAATAATTAATAACAAATAAGGTTATTTCATAATAAACATGTCATTGGGATGTTGTGCCAATATTGAAGTGAGGGAACAGTGTCATTTTTTTCTCATGCATAAATGCATGTGAATTTATCCTACCTTAAAGAATTCAGGATGATTTTACTTATATCTCTATTGACGGTCAATATCTCAACCTTTTTCACAGGATCATTCTGTACTCCATGTGTTCAATCCACTGCTCTATTGAAAGCTCAAAGTTGTTTTTCTAATCTAGTTGCTTTTATTGTGTAAACTTCTTAGAAGTATGGATTGGATATTGTAATGAGAAGAGGCTTCTTTTCTCTCTGAGTTTTGTGTAATATTTCTTCCTATGAGTTGGAAGGCTGTTTTCCTTGTCTAAAGTCTATAATATGCATTTTTTTGAAATTCAAAAATTTCAACTAACAAAATTTTATTTCTAATGATTTAGCATATCATGAAACAGTCTCTTTTTTAAACTAAATTTATTGGGGTGACATTGGTTAATAAAATGTTATAAATTTTGAGTGTACAGTTCTATACTACATCATCTGTATATTGCATAGTGTAATCTATTTTTGAAAAAATTTATTGAGATATAATTTGTATACAAAGGATTGCACTTACTTCATTTGTACAATTTGATGAGTTTGAATACATGCAAACACTCTTGATACCATTACCACAAGGCAATAGATATATATCCAACACCTCCCAGAGTTTCCTGATGTCCTTTTTGTTGTTATTGTTGTTGGTGGTGGCAGTGGTGGTGGTGGTTCTTTCATGTGTATTAAGTGTTAAGAATACTTAACATGTAATCTATAATTTTAACAAATTTTGAAGTACACAATGCCATGTTCTTAGCTATAGATACTATGTTATACAGCAGATCTCTAGAACTATTTCATATACGATAACTGAAAATTTATATCCATTGACCAATTCTCCATATTCCCCACCCCTCAGCCCCTAGTAACTATAATTGTATTTTCTGCTTCTATGAGTTTGACTATTTTAAATATCTCATCTAAGTGGAATCATGTAGTATTTGTCCTTCTGTGACTAGCATGTTTCACTTAGCATTATACCCTCCAGGTTCATTCATGTTGTAAATAGTAGACTTCTTTTTAAAATCTAAATAATATTCTATTGTCTCCATATACCACATTTTTTTATTCCTTCATCTTATGATGGACACCTACATTGTTTACATATCTTGGATATTGTGAATATTACTGCAATAAACATGAGAGTGCAGATATCTCTTTGAAATCCTGATCTCTACAGTTTTGGACATTTACCCAGAAGTGGGATTGCTAGATTATATGGTAGTTATATTTTTAATTTTTGAGGAAGCTCCATACTGTTTTTCATAACTGCTACAACATTTTACATCCCCACCAAAATCGTATAAGCCTTCCAATTTCTCCACAACCTCACTAACAGCCATTATCTTTGTTTTTTGGGTAATAGCCATCCTAACAGGTGTGAAGTGATGTCTCATTGTAGTTATGATTTGCTGTCCTTGGTGATTAGTAATTTTGAGAATTTTAAACTAACGTTAAATTGAATGTCTTCTAAAAAAAGACATTGTATGTCTTTTTTGAAGAAAAAAGTCTATTCAAATCCTTTGCCTATTTTTTTAGAAAATAGATTATTATTATTATTGTTATTGTTGCTAAATTGAGTGTAGGAGTTTCTTGTATATTTGGGGAGGAGAGACTGTTCCATGATGTTACCTCTATCTGTCCCTTGAGCTGGACCCAGGCAAGAACAGAGGTGGTTTTCCGCAAATCCCCTTTGGAGGCTGTCTGATTGTAATTGATGTGCCTTCTGTCATAAATCAGCATCACTCCCTTGCTTCCTATCATGTGCTGATTCCTGGAACAGGTTGTTGTCCTAATCTGGTCAAGAATGTAATTTCTGGTAGCATTCACATACCAGTACCCATGACTATCAGCCTGTATAATTCTCTGGTGCCTGCCAAGCAGCATGGGGATCCACTTCATTTTGCAGCTGCCCAAGACATGCTTTGTTTATAAGTTTCCCTTAATAAACTCTATTAATTATCAAACGAGTGGCCACTCTCTTTCTTTGGCCATTTCCTGTCCTCCACTTATTCAGTCTTGAGATTTTTTTCCTGGGTCTGTGTGTACAACAATATTTTGGAAATTAACCTCTTAGATATACGGTTTTCAAATATTTTCTCATTGAGTAGGTTGCCTTTTCATTCTGTTGTTTCCTTTGCTGTGCAGAAATGTTTGTATTTGATATAGTCCCACTAGTCTATATTCGCTTTTGTTGCCTGTGCTTTGGTGTCATATTCAAGAAGTTATTGCCAAGACCAATGTCAAGAATCTTTTCCCGTATGTTTTCTCCTCTGAGATTTTCAGTGTCAGGTCTTTTTTGATCTGATGGTTCAAGTATTTTTAACCCAGGAATATTTTCTTTTAATTTCAATTATTATTTTTTCTCTATCTGCTTTGCTTCTTTCTAGAATTCCTATTATCACATGTATGCTCTGTATAATGTATGAATATCTTCTTTATATATTTCCTTTTCTCTTTGCATTTAACCTTTGGTCTTCATGTCATTTCTTTATAGATTGAGATATTTTCTCCAGGAATTATTCAGTCATTATTTTTTAAATTAAATTTATTGGGCAACATAAAATTATATAGGTTTAAATTTATGACATTGGTTAATAAAATTATATATAAAAGTCAATAATACATCATACATATATTGCATTGTGTGCCTACCACCCTAGGTTAAATTTCCTTTCAAAGTCATTTTTTTTTATTTTCTGATATATTCAATTTATTCTTCAAAAATTTTATCATATTTAATTTGGTATTTTTATTTGCCAATTTTTAATTTTTTATTTTATTTTATTTTATTTTTTTGCAAATAGACACTATCTTCACAAATCTCATTGAAAGTTTAAATAAAAGATACTTTATTTTTTTAAAATTAGAGTTAATCTGTTTCATGAAAGAGCATTTAATTTCAATTCCCAAATCTCTTTTTTTTAGTTTTTAATTATAGTAATTCTTCAAGTAATTATTGGACCATGCATTTAACAAAGTTAATGGTCTTAAGTCATCCAGTGTAGGGAAGGACGATAAAATGATTTAGAAAAAAAGCAATCTAGTGTTTGTGTGAGTGTGTGTCTGTGTGTTACTACATATATGCATATAAAAACTGGTTAGTAAAGAATGTGTCAAATATCTAATTGCTCATGGCAAATATGGAAGTATCCACCATGAAGTCTCATATAAGCTATAGATAATTGTTGTTGTTTCAAGAAATTGTACTTTTCTGGTTTTGTTTTAACTGCCTGAGCTTACATGGATATTTAATCACTTCTCTATCTTGTGTATTTCAGATTTACTTTTCATGCACTTTTCTAGCACAGCTCAAGGGATAGCTTCATCCTTTTTCTACCCGGTCTATTCCTCTATCCAGAGTTTCCACATGAACCATGGCCCTTATAATTTGCTTTTCTTAGGTTTGGTTATTTTTTCCATATCTTATATATAGAATTCCATCCATTTAATTCCTAAGTTTTTATTTCCTTGTCCAATATCTGGCAGATAACTATTGTCTTCAGTTAGATCTCATAGATATTCATACTTGAAGAGATGATTCAAGATAGAGGATCAATTGAGGGTTCTTTATTTCCCAGTACTTATAATATTTGGGGGGGGGTGTTTGTTTGTTCTGACATCGCTCTTAGTTTTTAAATATGCATCTTTGATCATTGCTGGACTACCCAATAGATAAACTCTACTGGTGCTTTAGGTTCTTTAGCCAAATGAATGTATTTTTTGTGGTTGTTGTTGTTGAAAGGAAGGTAATATATTGTATTTCAGGGTATTAAAATAACCTTTATAAATGTCTTCGGGTAACCTTATGGATATTTTAATTTTTATTATCTTATTCTTAACACTTTTCAGTGCTTATGGCATTTAACAGTTTATTTAGTCCTGAATTTGTTTACTTCTATAGAATTTTTGATAAAAGCAAATTTAAATATGTGTTTAAATTGCTATCTTAATGCAGAAATCTAAACTTGCATTTTAGAAAATTAATTTCTGGTAGAAATGCACAGAATACATTTCAAAGGGAACAATAATGAAAGCAAAGGTTAGCTCAAAATGATGTATATCTATATTTATCTATTGAACGATCAATCGATCCACCTATCTATCCATCCATCTATCTCTTCAGAATGTGTTTGAGATGACTTCCAACTAAATAATTTAATTCAATAAAAATGAATGAATTCAACCAAAAAACCCATGCAAAATGAAGGTCGAATTCTATTTGACTCATGAGAAACAGTAGTAACCAAAACATTATAAAAATAATCATAGCTAAGTATTCCTAAGCATGACCTTTTGTTCTTTATATATCACTCTTTATTATAGCATTATTTAAACTAGCCATAACAAATTCTAGTAATTAGTGGCAAACAATATTTGTAATTAACACATATTTTGTACTCTGTTATGCAGTATCCTAAGTAGTTTTGTAGAGTAAGTCATTTAATTTTTGTAACTATATAAAATTATACTTCTAATTTAAAAATATATAATCTTTACACCCATTTCATAGATTATAAAACTAACATGCAGAGAGATTAGTTTACAACTTGTTCAAGAAAGCTAGTCTGTGGTACTGGTGAAATATGAATCTTAACCTTTTCTACAGATCTCATGCTTTTAAGCACTATATTTTATAATCTATAGTTGTTACTAATGCTTATATAGTAATAGTAATAATACTTATGTAACAATAAAATTATTAGTCACAAAATATATTTGAATGGCTTAAACATCACATTTTCATTTATTATTTATCCATCTGTGTAAGTCTAAATAGGTAGTCTATGGTATCTTTATTGAACTCATATAAATAAAATAACACATACATGGGAAGAAGAACTGAAATAAATAGAAAATATCAGCGTGACAATGAATAAGTTATATGTTAATTTTATGATTTAGTATGTTAAAGTAACTTCCAAAGCAAGAGGTGTATGTGAGCTAAGATTAACTCGCAGATGCATTAAACTTCTTCTGAAGGCAGAGAAGTTTCTTAATTTCAATCTTCATATCCTTATTTCTTATACTTTAGATAATAGGGTCGAAAAGGGGAGCAGGAACTGCAAACATCAATGCAATGGCTATACCCAAAATAGGTGGAAAATTGACAAAGATATTAATAATTTTATCTTTATAAGCTATATGAGGGATACACCACCAGAGAATATTGGAAAGACACCAAGAAGAGATGCATGAATAGAAAAGGCCTTCTGGAAGCCTCCCCAAAGAAGGAATCCTCAGGACTACAGTGATGATTCTGATGTAAGAAAAGGCAATAATCAGGACAGAGGAAATGATGGCAATAGCTTAGATCACATCGTCAATCAGGATCATGGACATGTCTGTATAGGCTAGACACAGCACAGGTTCAAAGTCACAGAAAATCTGATGGATTTGGTTGGGTCCACAGAAGGTCATTGTGGAAATCCATGCAATATTTGGGAGTAACACAAGAATGTCAAAGATATAAGACCTGTGGAGAGCTGAGCTCACAGCCAGGGGTCATAAAGATTGGGTAGCAGAGAGAATTACAGATGGTAACATATTTATCAATGGCCAGTCATCAGCAAAATCTCCTCTGAATTTCCCAGTGAATGAAAAAAAACACATCTGCAAGAGGCAGCCAATCATAGAGATGGTTTCCTTTTTACTGATGAGCTTGGAAAGCATCTTTGTGAATGATAGCTGTGGTGAACTAGATATCTAGAAATAAGAAAATGCTTATAAAATCATACATGGGATTGTGGAGATGAGTATCCATCCTGACTGCAAAAAATACAATGATATTCAAAAAACAATGAATATGTAGATGACAAACAAAGGGATGAACAAGAGGAAGTTACCATTTTCAAATTGGGAGAATCCAAAGAGAAACTTAGTCACCATAGTAGTTTGGTTACTTCTTACTGTGGTCTCAGTGGACTTAATTATGATGAGTAAAAAGACACAGCTCACTTCCTAGATAGAATGTAAGAAGTCAGATCTATTGGCTCATCCAAGAGTCAAATGAAGAAATGCCTTAGGTAAATGAGTTACCTCTATTATTCTCAGATTTATTAAACAGATATTTGTCTAGTGCCTACTACATGCCAAGTGCAACTGTAGGTTGTTGAGTTCAGTAGGGAAGAAAACAGTTTCTATTTTCATAAAACTTATATTCTATTGAAGGAGACAAACAATAATCAAATAAGATATTAATAATTTTATCTTTATAAGCTATATTAACTAAAATAAAGTAGTATATTAGGGACACTAATAATAATCACCTTTTATAAGAATGCCTCAAATCATTTAGAATCACATACTATATAAATTCTTTCATGGCTTTTGGCTATAGATTAGATCAACACTTTTACTTCTTTTCCTCTCTATATAATTATTGTAAAATTGTATTCTGCATTCCCAGTTTCTGGTATTCTGCTTCTTTATCAGACCACAGAGTCATTGTGAGTGTGGTTAGAGAAGAGGCTAAGTATTAAGGCACAGGTAACAAGGTGAAGCCTTGGTAGGAAACTCTATTTCCAATAGAGAACCCAGAATAAATGAAAAGAGAACCACCCAAACAATAAAGCTAGCTGATACTGGCCAGAATAGAAAGAAAAGACATGAGAAAATAAGCAGTAGAAGATTTTGGAAGTAAAAAGAGGGCCCAGTAGGTAATCTGCAAGTTCTTGCTTCAGAATTGGGCTCTTGAAATCTTTTCGGTCAGGTTCCTAAAGGGTCAGTCCATGAGAGATTTTGAAAAGGAACAGAAATTCTTAATAAATACCTAATCTTTCCTATTCTGATTATTTATATTCTGACAATGACCATCAAGGAATGAGAAGGTGAGAGCCAAAATGTGAGATTTCAGCACAATTAAGGGTTCTTGCTACAATGTCCCTTAAAAGTAGCATGAACTGTGAAGATGTCTCTAAAAGCAGTTTAAGAAAATTTATTAGGTGTACTCAGGGACTATTCCTCAGGCAGTTCAGAAAGTTGCCATAACAGATAGAAAATCAGTCAAGGAGAAATATTTAGAACATATTTATTGATGAATTAATACTAATAAGAAAAATTATTTTGGCTTTTTTTCTGAGAAAAATGCTAGCTAGATAACAGAGATGGACTTTAGAGCAGAAAAATGTACAATACAAAACAAATAAAAATAAAAACAAACAAAAACAATTAAAAAAAACAATATAATTTGCAGCCCAGTTTAATTTAAACACCGTTTAAAGAGTAAATAATTTACTTTTATAATTATATTAGAGTAAATCCATAAAAAATGTTTTTAAAAGTGAAAATCCATCTCCAATCTATAAAACAAATTTTGAAATGAAGAATTTTCACAGACACACTAGTGTAGATATTTATGTATTATCTTAGATATGTAATTACTCTCTTTGATTGTTTTATAGGAGGAAAGAATGTTAAATACATGTACATGGTCTGATTTTAGTTTTCAGTTAGAAAGATGAGTAAAAGAATGGTTTGTTTGTTTGTTTCTATTATAAGTGTGAGGATGGGTATAGATTACAGATAATGAGCTTTAATGACAAAACAACATAGAGAATATTGAATGGTTTACTAATGAAAACAAGTTTTTCAGTTCTAAGTTGCTAGTTTATTTAAGAAATATTTATTTATTTATTTATTTATTTATTTATTTATTTATTTATTTATTTATTTATTTATTTATTTATTTATTTATTTATTTATTTATTTATTATTGTGTGTCAATCTATGGTTTATTAGGCTTTAAGGATAAGTGACCAAATAAAATATCAAAGTGAAAGGAAATTATGGAGAAGGGGTAGATTTAGAGTAAAGTTAAGGACTTGTTTAAAAAGATTGACTTTGGGGTAGCAGTGGAACCTAAAAATGAAGGTATCCAATAAGCTGACACATAGACTGGTTTAAAGTTCAGAAGGATGTCTGCATTCATGTTCTATATATAGGAGTCATCCACATATAGGTGATATATGATAATTTAGCATGGATAAAAGTATCCATTGAGAGTATATAAATAGAATTTTTAAAGTGCATCAGACAGAGAATTGAGGCCTAGGAAAACAACTGCATGTCAGAAGATATGGGAGAAGAGGATTATAACAAGCAAATTGAGGAAAGAGCACCAAAACTTTTGGGAAACAGGTATGAGGTCACAGTTTCAAATAATGACAATAATTCAAGTAATATAGAAGTAGAAATATAAGAATCTATCAGATTAAGGTAACCATCAATGACCTTTAACAGAAATTTTTTCAGTGAAATGTAGGGGGCAGATTGAAGTAGGCTAATTAATTTAGACATGAAAATTTTATTGAGCATGTAATTTAGAGGCAGTGCGGCATAGACAAAAACATAAGATAGTATTCAAGACATGAGATTTGGAAACAAGCTGCACAAGTCTGAATCATAGCTCTAACCCCTAATTCTGTAACTTTTAGCAAATCATGTAAATTCTCTAATTTTCTTTTCTCATCTTTAATACAGGTAGAATACTTAGAAACAGTTACTGGAACACTCAACCACTGCTTTGTGGAGAACATCGCTACATTACTACTCCTATGTATGTAATGATGTCTGTGGAAAGACAGATAATTAAGTACAGTGTAATAAGTGTTATGAGAATTAAATATACTACACTAATTCTATGTGTGGAAAATATTGTTTGGGATAAATAATTTATTTCCTAGTATTGGAAAGATGCATAGAACTGAGACAGGGAAAAATCTTGTGCTTATGGAGAGGTATATTCCAGGCAAGAAGAATAACATATAAAAAGATTCAAAAACCAAAAGAGAGACTGATGTACTCCAGAAATTACAATTGTTACCTTTGGGTGAGCACTGTGTGTATGTGTGTGTACGTGTGTGTGTGTGTGTGTGTGTGTGTGTGTGTATGTGTGTGTGTGTAGTGGGGAGGATATGAGATGCCATTATGGTAGAAAATATTTGCAAAATATATATCAGACAAAAGATATATAAAAAATACATAAAAACTCAAAACCTAATAATTTGAAAACAAACTTTTTTTAAATGAGCAAAGTGTTTGAAAAGACATTTTACCAAAGAAGACATTTATATAGCAAATTAGTCCATAATAAATGCTCAATGTAAATGTCTTTGCTCATTAGAAAGTTTGAGTTAAAACCACAATAAGAGAAGCTTTAGAGGATATAGCAAGAAGTGTGCTACCTGGAAGAGAGCCCTCACCTGACCATGCCACCACCCTAATCTTGGACTTCCAGCCTCCAGAATTGTTCTAAAAGACATAGTTGTTTCTCCCATGCTCTCTGTTGAGTTGATCATGAAAACACTGCATGAGCTTTGTGGAGAGGTCAATGTCATAAAGAACTGAGTTCTCCTATCAGCCAGTGAAGATTGACCAAAAGCCATGTGAGTGTGCTGTGTTAGATGTGAGTCCTTCGAGCCTTCAAATGACAGCAGACCCAGCCAACATCTTGGCTGCAGTCTCATGAAAGACTCTGAGCCAGAATCACCTAACTGAGCTACTTCCAAATTTCTGAGATAAATGCTACAGAAAATCTGAGATAATTACCATTTGTTGTCTTAAGCCACACACACACTTACACACACATACACACAAAAAAACAATGATATACATTACCATTACACAGCTATAAGAATGATTACATTTTTATAAAACAAAAACAAAACATTTGCCAATACTAAGTGCTAGGGTGAATGTGGAACAACTGGATTTTTCATATATTGCTACTGGGAATACAAAATATAGCCACTGTGGAAAAAAGTTTAGCAGTTTCTTGTAAAATTAAATGCACACTTACTATTTGATCCAGCAATCCCACTCCTAGTACTTACCCAAAAGAAATGAAAGCTTGTGATCACCCAAAAACCATTAAAGAAATACTTATAATGGCTTTATTTATAGAACTATAAACAATCCAAATGACCTCCAACAGGTAAGTGGGTAAACAAACTGTGGTACCTCTATATAATGGAATACTATTCAGCAATAAAAATGAATACGTCACTAATATACATAAAACATGAGTAAATTTCAAATGCATTATGTTAAGTGAAAGAAGCCAAAGGCTATGTACTGTCTAATTCCATCTATACGACTATTAAGGACTGAATGTGCTCCTCATCCAGTGTGTATGTTGAAACCCTACACTCTAATGTGATGATATTAGGAAATAGGTCCTTTGGCAGATAATAAAAATTAGATGAGGTTTATATTATTGCCCTTTTAAGAGTCTTGAGAGAGCTTGTTTTCCTCTGCTCACCACCACGGGAGGGTTAAATGAGAAGACAGACATTTGCAGACATCATCAGATCTGCTGGTATCTTGATTTGGGACTTCGCAACCTTCAAAACTGTGAGAAATAAATGTGAGTTGTCTACCAAGAACATGGCATTTTTGTTACAGTGGCCTTAACAGGCTAAGACAAAGACCTTCTAGAGAGGCAAAAGTATTAGAATAGAAAACAGATAATGGTTGCTGGGGGATGAGATGATAGAAGATGTCTATTATAAAGGGCACTGTGAAAGAACTTGCTGTTGAGAGAGGGGGAAAGGGGTGGACTTGTTTTAAAACTTGATTTTGGTAGTGGTTACATGGTTCTATACATTGCATCTAATGAATCCATACACGATTCTATGTAAAAAATCATAGAACTGTTTGGAAAAATTTGTAAATTTTACTATGCATAAGCTAAAAATGATTAACATTAAAAGTCCACAAAATTAGAAATGTATAGCAAAATTATTGGAATGAAAAGTCTTCGGTCAAGATGGTAGAGGAGGTAAATGTTGGGCTAGCCTACTCTCACAATTACATCAAAATTACAACTAAACTATACAATGGCCATCATTGAGAGTCACCTGAAGTCTAGCTGAATAGGACTTTTACAATTGGGAACACACAGAAGAGGTCACCTCAAGACTGGTAGGAGGGGTGGAGATGCAAAACAGGCTGGTCCCACACCTACATATGGGGGTTGAAAAATGGAAGAAGTATCTTGGCTGCAGCGGTCCCCCCAGAATAAGGGGTGCCATCCCCAAATCGGGCTCCCCAGCCCAGGGTTCCAGTGCTGGGAAATGAAGTCCCCACAACTTCTTGCTGTAAAAACCAGCGGAGATTGTGGCTGAGTGAGATGAAGGGCTGAGTCATAGAATTTCCTCTTTATGAACCCACACATGAACTTACTCGCTGATGGACTCATTCACTCTGAGCTCAAGGGCTGGGGCAGCAGCTCAAGAGACATCAGGGATATATGGGAATGAACTGAGTTGCCTGGCTTCAGGGTGAGGGCTGGAGAGGCAACTATCTCCCAGACAAAAGTTCTGACAGAGGGCATTGTTCTTTTGTTGAACCCTCCTCTGCCTAGCTTGAAACCCTAGACAGTTGCCATATCTGAATTTCCATGAACATAGCTAACCCTGGTCACTCCACACTGCTGATTCCCTGATACCTCACCCCTCACAAGGTGCAGACCCACCCAAGCTGCTTCCAGTGGCTTTACCAGACAAATGACCTGTCTTGGGTAATGCTCTGACTTTATTAAAAGCTCTCAAAGATCCACAAAACATAAACAAGCATCTGGCCTTGGCATGCCCTGTACCTCTTGCTGAGCAGCCCCAAAACCAGCACTAGGAGTAGGTGGTCTTGCTTCACAGCTTGGCTTCTTGAGGCATATCCAGCCCCTTTGGGGTAATGGCTATTTGCAGATTGGTGGCTAATGCCAAGTGTTCTTGGGCAGAGCATAGGCTGTAGCTAAACTTGGCCTATGGCAAGGCCCCTCCCAGGACACCTTAGCCTACAAACCCAGTGGCTGGCTTTTATCTGAGCCAGAAAACCACTCGAGGTCACATCTAAGGATGACATACCCAAAAGGCAGACAGGACAGGCACCAGAGCCCTGCTAAAATGAATCCTGCTCTGTAGGATCAGCCCCTGGGCAACAGATTTTCCACTAGTCATGGTCAGTCATCACAATCAGTCCAAGGATCAATCCTTTCCAATGACGAGCAAACAACAACCAAGGCTCAACTACAGCAGAAGGGCACACACAAACCATACAAGGGACATAGGCAGAGCGCCCAGCTCAGGTGACTTCGGAAGACTTTGCCACTGTGACCCATAGCATGCCTACTACATAAAGCCACTCTACTAAGACCAGGAGACATAGCAACCCTACCTAACACATAGAAACAAACACAAGAAGGCAGCCAAAATAGGAAGACGTAAAAACATGTCCCAACAAAACAAAATTCCAGAAGAAGAACTAAGCAAAATGGAGACAAGCGATCTACCAGATGCAGAGTTTGAAACAGTGGTTATAAAGATATTCAATGAACTTAGAGAAAAATTAGATAAACTAGGTGATAAGTTTAACAAAGAGATAGGAAACATAAAAGTGAAGATTGAAAACATAGAAACGAACAGTCAGAAGTGAAGAATATGGTAACTGAAATGAAGAATACCTTAAGAAGAATTAACAGTACACTAGATGAAGTGAAGGATCAAAATCAGCGATTTAGAATATAAGTAAGCAGAAAAAAATCCAGTCAGAACAGTAACAAGAAATAAGCATTTAAAAAAATGAGAATAATAGAAAAATGAGAATGGGGCTACATTAAGTGTACAAATATTTGCATCATAGGGATACCAGAGGAGAAGAGAGAGAGCAAGGAATTGAAAACTTATTTTTAAAAATGACTGAAAACTTCCCTAATCCAGTGAAGGAAATAGACATACAAGCTCAGGAAGAGCAGAGAGTATCAAATAAGATGAATCCAAAGAGGTCCACACCAAGACACATCATAATTAAAATGCCAATGGTTAAAGATAAGAAGAGAATCTTAAAAGCAGCAAAAGAAAAGCAGTTAGTTACCTACAAGAAAGCTCCCATAAGACTGTCAGTTGATTTCTCAACAGAAACTTTGGCGGTCAGAAGGGATTGGCAGGAAATATTTAAAGTGATGAAAGGCAAGGACCTACAACCAAGATTACCCAGCAAAGCTATTATTTAGAATTGAAGGACAGATAAAGAGATTCCCAGATAAGAAAAAGCTAGAGTTCATGATCACCAAGCAAGTATTATAGAAAATGTTAGATGGACTTCTTAAAGAAGAAGGAAAAAAAAGAAAGAGAAAAAAGATGAATAATAAAATGGCAATAACTACATATCTAACAACAACTACTTTAAATGTAAATGAATTAAATGCTCTAATTAAAAACTAGAGTGGCTGAATGGATAAGAAAACAAGACCCTTACCTTTGCTGCCTATAAGAGACTCACTTCAGATTGAAAGACACACAGACTGAAACTAAAGGGATAAAAAAAAAGATATTTCTTTAAAATGGAAACAAAAGTAAAAAGCTTGGGTAGCAATACTTATACCAGACAAAATAGACTTTAAAACAAAGGCTATAACAAGGGACAAAGCATGACCGAGTTATCCCACTTCTGGTTATTTATCTGAAGAAAGCCAAAACACACTTAATAGGTACATGTGAGTCCATATATTCACTGCAGCATTATTTATAATAGCCAAATATAGAGGCAACCTAGGTGATCATCAATGAATGAATAGATAAAGGATGAGTGACTATATGTATACACACACACACACACACACACACACATATAATATATATATGTAATATATACATATATATAACATATATTCTGTAATATTCCATTATATATAATGGAATATATATTACATATATACATATATACAGTAATTACTCAGCCATAAATAAGAATAAAATCTTGCCATCTGCAACAATATGGATAGACCTAGAGGATATTGTGCTGAGTGAAGTCAGACAGAGAAAGACAAATATCATATGTGGAATCTAGAGAACAGGATAAACAAACAACAGAAACAAGCTCAGAGATACAGAGAGCATTTCGATGATTGTCAGATTTGAGGGAGGGTAGGTGAAAAGGGATGGGGTTAAGAAATATAAATGGTTAGTTACAAAATAATCATGGGGATGTAGAGTAAAGCGTAGGGAATAGAGTCAGTATTATAATAATTATGTATGACGTCAGATAGGTACTGGACTTATAGGGGTGATCGCTTCAAAAGTTATATAAATATCTAATCATTGTGCTGTACACCTGAAAATAATATAATATTGTATGGCAACTGCAATAGAAAAAAAATTTAAAAAACACAAAAATTTTAAAAAATTTTAAAGTATTGGAATGGAAATGGACGTATTAGATAGTTCTTTAGGAGAGAAAATTAGAAAGACTTAGTTATATATGGAAGTTGCAAGAGAGAAAGAAATCATGTATAACAACAAATTTTGCCTTTGATAGCTGAGTAAATATGACTTATTAGACAAAATGAGTATAAACCAAATATGTTTTCAATAAATTTGTTAGTGAAAAGCAGAGAGGAGAGAGAGAGAGAGGGAATTAACACTAGGAATATGAAAGAAATAATAGTTTAAGGTTATGTGCCTACTTTATGTTTTACCAAATGAATATCTATATACTCAAAAGGAACAGTCAATACAAAGTAGAAAGTCCAAAAACAAACAACCACAAAATCAAAAACCATGTTAGAAAAATGAGGTTGGTACATGAAACAAAGTTCCTTGGAAAGCAAGAGAAGATGAAGCAGAGAGAAGCATACATAACGTATGAATATGAGTAAAAACTGAATTAAGAATTTATGTAGAAGAAAAATAAAATGATTTTTTGCTTTATCATATCAAGTTTCTCAATTGAATTGCAGATGAGTTAATTTTCTGAGAATAGATAAGAATTTTAATGACAGAAGATTTGAAGGAAATGGCTGAAATTCCCCAAGTGGAAAAATGAGGAAATTAATATATTCAAATATTTATTGCCTACTTGAGGTTGGTAGCATGCTTTTTTTTTTTCTTCAGAAATGTTCAGGAATTTAGTTATAGTGTCTAAAATGCTAATGGTGGCATTGATCCAAGGCATTTGGTAGGGTAGGAATACTTTTGTCAAGGGGAAAAAAATTCAGAGATTATGCAGAAAGTGTTACAAGTTATGGATCTTGAAGTTCAAGATGAAAGAATAAAAATGTAAAGAAAACAGAGCATTGATAATTGTGTGAAAATAGAGGTCTATAGACTGAATATTTCAATGAGGTTAAGAGTAAATATATAATACAATATATAAAGAACCCTAAAGATCCTACCCAAAACTGTTAGAACTGGCCAATGAATTCAGTAAAGTAGGAGGAAATAAAATTAATATTCAGAAATCAGTTGCATTTTCATACACCAGTGATAAAATATCAGAAAAAGAAATTAAGAAAACAATCCCATTTACAATTGCATCAAAAACAACAAAATACTCAGGAATCAAATTAACCAGGAGATAAAAGACCAGTTCTCCAAGAATTATGTCATTGAAAAAACAAATTGAGGAAAATACAAATAAATAGAAGCATAGATCATGTTCATGGGTAGAAAAAAATCAACATCGTTAAAATGGCCATGCTACACAAGGCAATCTATAGATTCAATGCAATCCCTATTAAAATACTAATGGCATTTTTCAAAGAACTGGAACAAATTATCCAAAAATTTTTATAGAACCATTAGAGATCCTAAGTATCCACAGCAATCTTGAAAAAAGAAAAAAAAAATAAGCAGAAAGAGGTATCACACTATCTGATATATATACTACAAGCTTATAGAAATAAAAACAGCATAGTACTGGCATAAACAAAGTAGGCAAGAATATACAATGGTGTAAAGACAATCTCTTCAACAAATGATGCTGGCAAAACTGGATGGATAAATGGAAAAAAAATACTGGACCATCACCTTATACCACATGCAAGAATAGACTCAAAATGGATTAAAAATTTAAATGTAAGACCTCAAACCATAAAACTTTTAAAAGCAAAAATAGGCTGTAATCTCTTTGATATTGCTATTAGTAATTTTTTAATATATATCTCCCCCTCAGACAAGGGAAACAAAGAAAAATAATAAACAAATGAGACTATATCAAACTAAAAAGGTTTTACACAGAAAAAGAAGCCATCAACAAAACAAAAAGACAATTGACCTATTGGAAGAAGATATTTGCTTATGATACATTAGATAAGCAGTTAATAACCAAAATATATAAAGAACTCATACAATTCAACAACAACAAAAAGTCCAATTTAAAACTGGTCAGAAACCTGAATATTTTTCTAGAGGAAATGCAAGTGGCCAATAGAAATATGAAAAAATGTTCAAGATCACTAATCATGAGAGAAATGCAAGCTAAAACCACAATGACATATGACCTGACACCTGTCAGAATGGCCATTGTCAATAAATCAAATATCAACAAGTGCTGGAGAGGATGTGGAGAAAAGAGAATCCTCATACACTGTTGGTGGGATTGCACATTAGTACAGCCAATATAGAAAACAGTTTAGACATTTCTCAAAAAATTAAAAATTGACATGTCTTTTGACCCAGCAATTGCACTTCTGGGTATTTATTCAAAGAAAACCAAAACAATAATTTGTAAAGATCTATGCACCCCTATGTTCATGGCAGCACAATTTACAATAGCTAAGATATAGAGGCAACCTAAATGCCCATCGACAGACAATTGGATAAATTACTGTTCATATATACAATGGAATATTACTCAGCCATTAAAAAATAAAATCCTACCATTCGCAATGACATGGACAGACTTAGAGGTTATAATATTGAGTAAAATAAGTCAGATAAAGATAAATACCATGTGATTTCACTTATATGCAAAATCTAAGGAACCAAAAGAACAAACTAGTTGGACAGACTCACAAATATAGAGGACCATGTGGTGATGGCCAGAAAGGAGGGGAATGGAGAGCTTAGAGAAAGCAGAAAGGTTAAAGAAGTTCAAATTAGTAGTTGATAGAGGGTCATGGGGTTGGGAAGCATGACATAAGAAATGCAGACAGCAGTAAGGCAAAGGCTATGTGTAGAGCCAGAGGGAAGATAGAGTAATCAGGGAATCATTACATAAACTATATAAATGTCTAACCAATGTACTATATACTTGAAATTAATAAAAAAATGATATAAGCACCCTGATGTTTATTGCACCATTGTTTGTGGTAGTCAATACTGGAAAATACTTAAGTGTCCTATGATAGATGATTAGATAAAGAAGAGGTGGTACATATATACAATGGAAAATGACTTAGCCATAAGAAAAGATGAAATACTGTCATTTGCAACAACATGAAAGGATCTTGAGATAATCATGCTAAGTGAAATAAGTCCGACGGAAAGTGTTGAGAACTATATGATTTCAATTATAAGTGGAATATAAAATTGAAAACAACAAATGAACAAGACAATCAACTAGAGACTCATGGACACAGACAACAGTTTAGTGGTTACAAGAGGAAAAGGGAGAACCAAGGAGGTAGATAAGGGTAAAGGGGGTCCAATCTATGACAGAAGAGCTATTGATTTTAGGTGATGAACACACAATGCAATATACAGATGATGTATTATTGAATTGTACACTTGAAACATCTATAATTTTATTAATCAATGTCGCTCCACTAAATTTAATAATAAACAAATAAGTAAGTAAATAAATAAATAAATGTTTAAAGTGGGATGTTTACTATATTTCTAAGATCTAGACATGAGATAAAATTGATTAAATGAAATCAAAGTCATTTGGCAAAAGATTATAAGAAGGTATTAGATGAGTCATTTCTGTGTATTTTTGTTTTGTTTTAATTTAATTCTTAAATTACAGATGACATACGATGTTATATTTGTTTCAGGTATACAATATAGTGGTTAGACATTTATATACCTTACAAAGTAATCCCCACAATAAGCCTAGTATCCATTTAGCACCATAAATAGTTATTAGAACATTATTTACTATATTCCTTATGCTGTACTTTACACCTCTGGGATTATTTTTTAACATTATTTTATTATTACTTTGAAGTATACAGTACATTAGTTAGACATTGATATAGTTTATAAAATGATCCTCTTGATTGCTCTTTCTCTCCTCTGGCTCTATACACTTAGCCATTACATTAATGTTGACTGCATTTCCCATCTCTGTGACCATTTATCAACTACTAATTTGTATTTCTTTAACCGTTCACCTCTTTCTCCCAGCCCCTCAACCCCCATCACCTCTGGCCATCACCACATGGTCCTCTATATTTGTGAGTCTCTGTTCAATTAGTTTGTTCTTTTGGTTCCTTAGATTCTGCATATAAGTGAAATTGTATGGTAGGTCTCTTTTCTGTCTGACTTATTTCACTCAGCATAATAACCTCTAAGTCCATCCATGTCATTGTGAATGGTAGGATTTTATTTTTTTAATGGCTGAGTAATATTCAATTGTATATATGAGCAATAATTTATTTATCCAATTGTCTGTTGATAGGCATATTTTGGCTATTATAAATTATGCTGCCATGAACATAGGGGTGCAAAGATCTTTACGAATTATTGTTTTGGTTTTCTTTGGATAAATACCCAGAAGTGCAATTGCTGGGTCAAAAGGTATATTCATTTTTAATTTTTTGAGAAATGTCTAGACTGCTTTCCATAGTGTATGAGGATTCCTTTTTCTCCGCATCCTCTCCAGCACTTATTGATCTTTGATTTATTGACGATGGCCATTCTGACAGGTGTCAGGTCATATCTCATTGTGGTTTTAGCTTGCATTTCTCTGATGATTAGTGATCTTGAGCATCTTTTCATACATCTATTGGTTATCTATATTTCCTTTTTGGAAAAATATCTATTCATTTTTAATCGGATTATTTATTTTTTGTTGTTGAGTTGTATGAATCCTTTATATGGTTTGGATATTAACTCCTTATCAGATGTTTCATAAGCAAATATCTTCTTCCATTCAGTCAATTGTCTTTTCATTTTGTTGATGGCTCCTTTTGCTGTGTAAAATCTTTTTAGATTGATGTAATCCCATTGTTTATTTTTTCTTTTGTTTCCTTTGCCCAAGGAGATATGTTCAAAAATAAATTACTAGTAGTAGTATCAGAGAGATTACTGCCTACGTATTCTTATAGAAGTTTTATAGTTTTGAGTCTTACGTTTATGTCTTCAATCCATTTTGAGTCTATTCTTGTATACAGTGTCAGAAAGTAGTCCATTTTTTTTGCATGTATCTGTCCAATTTTTCCAACACCATTTGTTAAAGAGGTTGTCTTTACCCCATTGTATATTCTTGCCTCTTTTGTCATAAATTATATGTGTGGATTTATTTCTGGGATCTCTATTCTGTTCCATTGATCAATGTATCTGTTTTTATGTCAGTGCCATGATGTTTTGATTACTGTAGTCTTGTAATATAGTTTATATCAGGTATTGTAAAACCTCCACATTTGATCTTTTTTCTCAAGATTGGTTGGCTAATCAAGTTCTTTTATTAATCCATATAAATTTTTGGATTATTTGTTCTGGCTCTCCGAAAAATTCCATTGGTATTTTGATAAGGATTGCACTTAGATTGCTTTGGGTAGAATGGTCATTTTAATGATGTTGATTCTTCCTATCTATCAGCATGATATATGCTTCCATTTATTTGCATCTTCTTTAATTTCTTTTTTCAATGACATCATATTCTGAGAACTGGTCTTTTATCTCCGTGGTTAATTTGATTCCCAGGTATTTTGCTGCTTTCGATGCAATTATAAGTGAGATTATTTTCTTAATTTCTCTTTTCAAAAGTTCATCATTGGTGTATAAATATGTAACTGACTTCTGAATATTAACTTTGTATCCTGCTACTTAACTGAAATCATTGATCAGTTCTAAGAGATTTTTGGTGGAATCTTTAGGGTTCTCTCTACCTAAGGTCATGTTATTGGCAAATAACAAGAATTTTACTTCTTCCTTTCCAATTTGGATGTCTTATATTTCTCTTTCTTGTTGCATTGCTGTGGCTAAGATTTCCAATACAGTGTTGAAGAGGAGTGGTGAAAGTACGTGTCCTTGTCTTATTCCTGATCTTAAGGAAAACACCTTTAGCCTTTCCCCATTGAGTATAATGTTAGCTGTAGGTCTGTCATATATGGCCTTTATTATGTTAAGGTATGTTTCCTCTATTCCCATTTGTTGAGAATTTATTTTCTTAAATGGATTCTGGATTTTGTAGAATGCTTTTTCTGCATCTATCAATATAAACATGCAGTTTTTATCTTCTGATTTGTTAATGTGGTATATCACATTAATTAATTTGCAGGTATTTTACCCACCTTGCAACCTAGGAATAAATCCAACTCGATCACGGTGTATCATAGTTTTAATGTATCGCTGAATTCGGTTTGCTAATATTTTGTTGATTTTTTTTTTTTTTTTTTTTTTTAACCATTTCTTAACATCTTTGTCTGGTTTTGGAGTCAAATTTATGGTGGCCTCATAAAAAGAGTTAGGGGGACTTCCCTCTTCTTGAATTTTTTGGAACAGTTTAAGAAGAATAGGTGCTAATTCTTCTTTGAATGATTGGTAAAATTTGCCTATGAAGTCTCCTGTCCAGATTTTTGTTTTTTGGAGGGAGGTTTTTAATTACTGATTTGCTTTCATTCTTGGTAATCAGTTGGTTCAGATTTTCTGTTTCTTCTTGACTCAGTCTTGGGAGATTGTTTGTTTCCAGGTATGTATCCATTTCCTCCAGAATGTCCAGTTTGTTGATGTATGATTGCTTTAGTATTTTCTTATGATCCTTTGTAATTCTGTGGAGTCTGTAGTTATTTCTTTTTTTTATTTCTGATTTTATTTATTTGAGTCCTCTCTCTTTTTTCCTTGATGAGTCTGGTTAAGGTTTTGTCAATGTTGTTTATCCTTTCAAAGAACCATCTCTTGGTTTCATTATCTTTTGTATTGTTTTTCTAGACTCTATTTTTTTTTCACTCTGATCTTTATTATTTCCTTCCTTCTATTCACTTTGGGCTTTGTTTGCTGTTTTTTTTCTAATCTAGTGTAAGTTTAGATCGTTTAAGCTATTTTTTGTTTGTTTCTTGAGGTAGGCCTGTATTGCTATGAATTTTTCTCTTAGAACTGCTTTCACTGTGTCCCACAGATTTGAATCACTGTTTTCATTTTCATTTGTTTCTAGGTATCTTTTGATTTCTTCCTTGATCTCATTATTAACCCATTCATTGTTTAGTACCATGTTATTTAGCCTTCATATGTTTGTGTATTTTCCAGTTTTTTTCTTGTAGTTGGTTTCTAGTTTCATACCATTGTGATCGAAGAAGACGGTTAATATGTTTTCAATCTTCTTAATTTTATTGACATTTGTTTTGTGTCCTAACATGTTGTCTATTCTAAAAATCATTCCATATGCACTTGAGAATAATATATATTCTGCTCCTTTGGGATGAAATGGTCTGAAAAAATCTGTTAAATCCATTTGGTCTGGTGTGGCTTTTAGGCTCATTGTTTCTTTGTTGATTTTTTTGTCTGAAAGATCTGTCTATTAGTGTCAATGGGGTGTTAAAATCTCCCACTATGAGTGTTGATCTCTCCTTTTAAGTCAATTAATATTTGTTTTAAGTATGTAGGTGCTCCTACATTGGGTGCATATATATTTACTAGGGTTATATCCTCTTGATTTATTGATCCCGTTATCATTTTGTAATGTCTTTTTTTGTCTCTTATAAAAGCCTTTGTTTTAAAATCTATTTTGTCTGATTAAATATTGTTACCTCAACTTTTTTTTAATTTATTTTCAAATGAAATATCATTTTCCATCCTTTGACTTTCAGTCTGTTAGTGTCATTTGATCTGAAGTGGGTCTCTTATAGACAGCATATGCATGGATCTTGTTTTCGTATCTATTAGGCTACCCTATGTTTTTTGATTGGAGCATTGAATCCATTTACATTTAAAATGATCACTGATAGGTCCATACTTACTGCCATTTTATTATTTGTATTTTTTTCTCTTTCTTCCACTTTTTTTTTTTTTTTTTTACAGAATTCTCTTTAACATTTCTTGTAATAGTGGCTTGTCGGTGATGAATTTCTTAAACTTTTCCCTGTCTAAGAAACTCTTTATCTCACCTTCCATTTTAATTGAAAGCCTTGCTGGGTAGATTATTCATGGTTGTGGATTCTTGTTTTTCATAACTTTGAATATTTCTTGCTATTCTCTTCTTGCCTGCAAAGTTCCTGTGAAAAATCAGCAGACATTCTTATGGGGGTACCCTTGTAATAACTAGCTGCCTTTCTCATGCTGCTTTTAAGATTCTCTCTTTATCTTTGACCTTTCTCATTTTAATTATGTTGTGTTTTGGTGTGGGTCTGTTTGAATTCTTCTTGTTTGGGATTCTGTAGTTCTGAGACTTTTTTGTCTAATTCCTTTGCCAGATTAGGGAAGTTTTCTGTCATTATTTCTTCAAATAGATTCTCAATCACTTGCTCTCTTTCTTCTCCTTTGGGTACTCCTATGGTGCTGACATTGTTATGCTTCATGGTGTCCCTGAGGTCTCTTAAGCTATTCTAATATTTAAATTTCTTTTTTTCTTTTTTCATTCTGATTGGGTGTTTTCTGTTTGTTTCATCCCTCATCCTTGGTCAGATGGGCTTATGTGGAAGGTGTCTGGTGTAGTCCAGTGGCACACTCTCGCTGATCCCTTGTGCTGGGGGCTCTGGACATGATCTATATGTGGATCATGTGTGATCTTCTGTTGTAGCTAAGCCTTTATTGGTGTTAGTTTATCAGTGTATGAATTAACACTCAGGCAGGCTGACTGTGGGAAATGCCTGCATCCACAGGGTATGAGTTGCTATGTGGGTGCTGACCCCACTGAGCGGGATTTGCCCTAGTAGGTTGAGATCCTCCTTCATATGTACTGTTTATGGGACTAGTCATGAGTTGCTCTCTTATGTTCTAGTGTAAGCTTCCAGGTGCATTGGTTTTGTGGCCCAATGTTCCCCGCAGTAAGCCAAGGTTAGACGTTGCATTTGATTGCTCAAGGATACCTGGTGCAAACTACAAAGCGATCTATAGATGGCTGTTGCCTGTGCTAGATCTATAGGTATGTGGAAGAGACAATGCTGTAGGCTGCAGTCCAGTTACCCTCCACCCTCCATACCTGGTCTAGGACAGTTTAACAGAAGATCAGTGCTCCTCAAGGCCTGATACTATCTGTCAGTAACCCGTAAGTCTCTGGAACTGGAATTGGCTCTGGGTAATATGTGTGTTGAGTGATGCAGGTACCCCAGGAGATACCTGAATTTATTGAGCAGAATTTCCTCTGCCACTGCAGTGTCACATTACATGCCAGCACTAATCTCTGTGGCTCCTTGTACAAGTTTCAGTTCATAACAAAGCCAACTACTGCTTCCCTCGGGCCTGCAGACATCCAAGCTCTGTTTAAGAATTAATTACTGAAACTCATGAGCATGAGTTTGTTGCCCACCACCAAAAGCTTTTCCTGGGTGGATGGGCTTTGCATGGGCTGCACGAACTGAGTGCTGTTGTTTGTTGCTGAGCTTGTGATGCAAAGAAAGCACAGGATGGGACTAGGTTGCCTGGGAGCAGGTTTGCCACAGGTAATTTGTGGGTTAAATGAGGCATTGTCTCAGTGAGGGATATATTGCAAGAGATTTACTGCCAATTCTGGGACTATGGGCTCCCACCAAAGTCAGATATCACTGTGTGACCTACTATCATCTGTGACGGGCCCACAAAACCCCTGAGATTTGGCCAAGCAATACTGTATCTCATGCTGGTGGAAGTGATCTTCCTGTCACTGTATTTCCTAAACTTTGCTCACTTCCCTGGCTGAGATCTGTTGACTGTGCAGAATGCACAACTCCGGCCAGGCGTGGGGCAGGGGCAGCTGCCTGTCAACATGCTGTGAGCATTTTGAGGATTGAATGGAGCAGGATCTCAGGGAGTCAAGGGCTATCAGGCCAATACAGCCTTAGTTTTTTGCAATTTCTGTCTCTGCGCATTTCTACAGTAGTCACAGTTCACTGTGAGACCAGCTGCTCTCTGGGGCAGTCCCACAAACCTCTCAAATCTCCCTCAGAGATATTGCAGCCCTTAAACAGCAGGCCCACAACTGTTTTCCCCAAAAGGCACTCACTGAACTAGCCAAGGTCTGTTGCCTGTGCATAATGGGCAACCTCAAAATCATAGATCAGAGCAAGAGCAGCTGCTGTCTGGGACTGGCCCACAGATCCCCGAGATCCATCCAAATTCATGTTGGCAACAGTGATCTTCTTGAAATTGTCCCCAAAATGCATGCTCACAGTACTGACTGTGAATGTTTGGCGAATGGTGCAGAGTGAGGCAGTCTCCCCGCAATAAGCTGCCCTGGGAAATCTGTAGGATGGGTGGGTCAGGCTGATCTCCTTAGGCTAGTGAAGCTTCTGAATTGGCCATGTTGGAGGGATTGCACAGGCAAGTTGGTGTGGTCAGAAGATTACCCAGTAGGGGGCTCAGACTATGGCACAGTGGCAATGCCTGTCAAGCCCTTGTCAGGGCACCAGATAATGCGGTCTTTCCCCATATGAATCTTGCATGAGCTTCTGACCCACTGCTGGTGCCCAGGATGAGTGTCGGCAGGCAAGAGAGACTGTGTGTTGGCGTCTAGGATTTCAGTCTCCTTCCCAGATGGCCAGAATCTCCTCTGATTTTTACAGTCAGATTTTGGAAACTTCTCTGGTCTGGGGAGCCCTTGAATGAGGCTCCCCTTTGGGAGTCCTCTGCAGGCATGCTCTCCCTCCCAATATTCCTCCACCAACACTTAGTGCTTGTCCAGCCCAATTTATGACTTTGCCCCTCCTACCAGCTGTGATGTGGCTCTTCTTTATATTATTAGAAGTATGTGTTATGATCACCTGGACTTCAGGTGATTCTCCAGGTTGATTATTTTGTAATTTGGTTGTAATTTCAATATGGACCTGAAAGGAGGTGAACCCTGCTTTTAGCTAGTCTATTATCTTCCTCGCACTCTCTCTCTTTGGGACTATTTTTATAACTAGCTGTTTGTATTCCTTATTTTTTTTTTTTTACCTTTTCACCCATTCCCCCAACTCTCTCCTGTCTGGCAATTGTCAGTCTGTTCCTGTATCTATGAGTTTGTTTTTATTTTGTTTGTTCACTTATTTTTTTAAATTCCATATATAAGTAAAATCATATTGTATTTGTCTTTCTAACTCTGATTTATTTTACATAGCATTATATCATCTAAGTCCATCCATGTTGTTGCAAATGGCAAGATTTTATTCTTTTTTATGACTGAATAATATTCTACTGTACCTATGTACCACTTTCTTTTTTATTTATTAGAACCCTCATGCACGTTTGGTGGAACTGTAAACTGGTGCATGCACTATGAAAAACAGTATGGAGTTTACATACAAAAAAATGAAAAATAAAATTACAATATGACCTGGATGTTTCAATTCTGGGTATTTATTCACAGAGGTCAAAAACTTCAATTCAAAAACATACTGAGTGAAGTCAGAAATATGATAGCATGAGAGACATCCCCAGATCTCTACTCTTGAAACAACAATAAGCTGAATAGCTAAAACTCAACAAAAAAACACCAAACCTGCACAAAGCATGTCTGAGCGTGGAATCTGCAAATAAGAGCTACCACAAGTCAGAACTGTGGGAAATGGGTGATAGACCAGGAGAAACAAAGAAGTTGTCTCTTGCAGCTAGAGTCCCTGCAGGAAGAGGGTCAAGGGAGAAGGTGTGGTATATTCTCTGAAGAGCCCTGCCTGAGACAGCTGTGAGCTTCACTCAGCAGCAGTCCCCAGGCATCGAGGCAGAAAGCAGAGAAGTAGGGATGGTAGAGAAATAACAGGTGATTATTACTAGCCATGGCTGCAAAACACAAAGCTGAGCTTCAGACTCACCCCCAAACCCAGGGAGCACCTCCCCGATATCTTCCAAGACTGAACACTACAGAGCCCCAGGGAAATCTGAGCAAACACTACCAAAACTGTTGCTAACACTGACAGGGACTAAGAATGAGGGTATGAGCATGATCGAACATTTATAAGAAGAAAAGAAAGGCATTATTAAGACTTTATATAAAGCAGGGATCCAAGAGGCTTATACACAACCTACCCAAAACCAAAAGAAAACAGATTTCTATGCAACAGGTTAAAGAGAGACCTTTATATAATAAATCTTTATGGGAAAAAAGCAGAATACACTTCCATTAATGCCCAGGTGGAGAAATAGTTCATTAAATAGCATGAGCAACCAAGATGACAAGTCAGCTCAGAAACAAAAAGAAATGTCTCAAGAAAATAAACTTAAAGACGTAGAAATAGGTGACTTAAATAACAGAGAATTCAGGATGGTACTTCTGAAAAAATCTTAATAAGTTCCAAAAAGAGTCATATTATCAAAAATTTCAGGAATTGAAAAAATAACTAGATGAGCAGAGCAAGGAGATTAGAATTCTCAAAAAGAATCAAATAGAACTTCTGGAGAAGAAGAACACATTGCAAGACATGAATAATGAAACAGCAAGCTTGGGAAATAGAGTCGACCAAATAGAGGAAAGGATCTGTGATATCGAACACAGAAATCTAGAAATAAATCAGAGGGAAGAAGAGAGAAACCAAGGCATGAAAATAATGAAAGAGAAATATAAGAACTAGCTGATACCATCAGGAAAAAACAACAATCAGGGGTATTATCGAAGGGGAGGAAAAGGAGCAGAGACTAGAAAGCATTTTCAGACAAATAGTTGATGAGAATTTCCCAATTCTAAGGAATGAGCTAGAGCTTGGAATTCAAGAAGTCAACAGAACACCCAATTATCTCAACCCAAAAAGGCCTTCTAGAAGAAACATATATTAAAAATTAAAATTATCAAA
Organism: Pteropus vampyrus; assembly: GCF_000151845.1. Classification (NCBI taxonomy): domain Eukaryota; kingdom Metazoa; phylum Chordata; class Mammalia; order Chiroptera; family Pteropodidae; genus Pteropus; species Pteropus vampyrus. Next base: position 32,090 of record NW_011889496.1, on the reverse strand, counting down.
AATTAAAGACAAATAAAGAATTCTCAGGTCAGCTAGGGGGAAAAAATATGGTAAACTATAAAGGAAAGCCCATTAGATTATTTGTTGGAGTTTTCAGCACAAACCTTACAAGCCAGAAAGAGTGGAAACAAATATTCAAACTATTAGATGGAAGAAACTACCAGCCAAGAATAATGTATTCAACAAAGCTCTCTTTTAGATATGAAGGAGAAATAAAGATCTTTCCAGACATACAAACATTGAGGGAATTTTCCACTACGAGGTCTACATTATAGGAAATACTGAAAGGGGTCAGCTCACCTAAAACAAAATGACAAAAAATATACATAACTATGAGCAATTCAACTAGCAGGCAGAGAGAAGCAGAGACGTGCAACCTTTATTAAGAAAAGGGCATTATAAGTTTAAATGATAAGAAGAGATTTGCCATTGCAAGATAGCAATGAACATTCAGCATATATAATGACAAATTGAGACAAAAATCACAGAAAAGGGGAGGATTCAAAGATCCAAATTCTCAGGAGAATGGAGATAAGTCGCATGCAGAAGAAAATATGTGTGTGTATGTATACACATATATTTGTGTGCATATATATGTATGTATGTGTGCGTGTGTGTGTGTGTGTGTGTGTGTGTGTGTGTGTGTGTGTGTGTGTATAAAACTGTCCTCTACATATTGGTAATAGTAACCGCACACCAATGATTCAGAACTGGAGTATATGACAAAAAACAAGAAGGACCAGAGGGAAAAATCACAAACCCAATGAAAATAGAAAAACAGAAACACAGGAACAAGGAAGTAATGGAAACATTGGACTACCAGAAAGCAGTAGATAAAATGTCTATAGGAAAATCTCATATTTCAATAATCAATCTAAATGTGAATGGACTGAACTTACCAACAAAAAGGCACAGAGTTGCAGATTGGATCAAAAAACAAAACCCAACCATATGCTGCCTCCAGGAGACACATCTCAGCTCCAAAGACAAATATAGACTCAAAGTGAAGGGGAGGAAAATTATATTTCAAGCAAATGGCATTCAGAGAAAAGTGGAAGTAGCCATACTAATATAGGTTGAAATTAACTTCAAAATAAAAGAATAAAGAAAGATACTGAGTGACACTTCATAATGATAAAGGGAATCATGCACCAAGAAGACATAACACTTATTAATATCTATGCTCCCAATCAAGGAGCCACAAAATATATAAAGCAATTACTAACAGAAATAAAGGGAGAAACAGACCAAAACACTATTGTAGTAGGGGACCTAAATACTCCATTGTCAGATATAGACAGATCATCCAAACAGAAAATCAATAGGAAATAACATCTTTAAATGACACATTAGACCAACTGGACATAATTGACATTTACAGAGCCTTCCATCCCAAAACAGCTGCTTATAAATTCTTCTCTAGTGCACATGGAACATTCTAAAGGACTGACGACATACTGGGACACAGAAATAGCCTCAAAAAGTATGAGAGATGAAATCATACCAACCATATTCTCTGATCATAATGCTGTGAAACTAGAGATCAACTGCAAAAAGAAAGCAGGAGGAACCACAAATACATGGAGATCAAACAACATGCTACTGAAGAATGGCTGTGCCATAAAAGAAATAAAAAGATCAAGAAATACACAGAAACAAATGATAATGATAGTATAACATATCAAAATGTCGGAACACAGCAAAAGTGGTAATAAGTTTGTATCATTACAGGTCTACCTCAAAAAACAAGAAAGAGACAAAATAAATAACCTAACACTTCATCTTAAAAAGCTAGAAAAGAAGAAAGAAATGAAGCCTAAAATCATCAGAAGAAAAGAAAGAATCAAAATTAGAGCGGAATTAAATGAAATTGAAAACAACCCCCCTCCCCCAAAAAAATTAATGCAAAAAAATGCCGGTTCTTTGAGAAGTTTAATAAAATTGACAAAACTCTGGCTACACACACTAAAAAAAAAAAAAAGAGAGAGAGAGAGAGAAAGGACACAAATAAACAAAATCAGGAATGAAAGAGGAGAAATTATGACAGACACCACAGAAATACAAAGGATTATTCAAGAATATTATGAAAAAGTATATAACACCAAATTTAAAACCTGGAAGAAATAGACCAGTACCTAAAAGATACAACCTTCCAGGACTAAATAAAGAAGAACTGGAAAATCTAAATAGATTAATCAATAGTATGAAAGTTGAAACAATCATCAAACACCTACCAAAAAGTAAAAGTCCAGGAACAGATGGCTTCACCTGTGAATTCCACCAAACATGCAAAGATTTAATAACTATTCTCCTCAAACTCTTCCAAAAAGTCGAAGTGAAGACAATGCAACCTAACCCATTTTATGAGACCAATATTACCCTGATACCAAAACCTGGTATAGATAACACAAAAAAGAAAACTACAGACTGACATCTCTCATGAACACAAATGCAAAAATCCTAAATAAGTTATCAGAAACATATTAAAAAGATTATACACCACGATCAAGTGGGCTTCATCGCAGGGACATAGGATGGTTCAACATACACAAATCAATTAATATGATACACCACATAAACACATTAAAAAATAAAAATCATATGATAATCTCAACAGACACAGAAAAAGCCTTCAAAAAGATATAGGATCCATTTATTATCAAAACACTTCACAAAATTGGTAGAGAAGGAAAATATCTTAACATAATAAAGGCCATATATGACAAATCCTCAGCCAACATTATACTTCATGGTGAAAAAATGAAAACTTTTCTGCTAAGATCAGGAACAAGACAAGGCTGTCCACTAGTGCCACTGTTATTCAATATAACATTGGAGGTCCTAGCCAGTGCAATCAGGCAAGAGAGGTATAAAAGGCATCTAAATAGGAAATGAAGAAGTCAAATGATCACTATTTGCGAATGACATGATTCTCTCTATAGAAAACCCTAAAGACTCCACAATAACACTACTAGAAACAATAAGCAAATACAGTAAAGTTTCTGGATACAAAATTAATGTTAAAAATCTATAGCATTCCTATACTTCAATAATGAATTGTCAGAAAAAGAAGTGGAAAAAATAATTCCTTTTGCAATTGCAACAAAAAGAATAAAATATTTAGGAATAAATCTAATGAAACATGTGAAGGACCTATATAATGAAAAGTATAAGACCCTATTAAAAAATCTTGAAGAAGGTACAAAGAAATGGAAAGATACTGTTTGTTCTTGGACTGGAAGAATCGACATAGTTAAAATGCCCACATTACCTAAAGCATTATGTAGATTTAATGCAATCCCCATCAAAATCCCATAAGCTTTCTTTAAAGAAATAGAAAAAAAAATCATCAAACTTATATGGAAGCCAAAAGACCCCAAATCGCCAAAGTCATTCTGAGAAAAAAGAACAAGGATGGAAGCTTCACTCTGCCCGATTTCAAATTACACTGCATAGCGATAGTAATCAAAACGTCCTGGTATTGGCAGAAAAACAGACACAAAGACTGAATTGAGAGTCCAGAAGTAAACCCATATTTAAATGGGCAAATAATTTTGAAGAAAAGAGTTAAAAACATACAGTGGAGAAAGTAAAGCAACTTTAATAAATGGTGCTGGGAAAACTGGAAAGCCACCTGAGAAAGAATGAAACTAGACTGCTATCTATCACCACACACCAAAATTAACTCAAAATGTATTAAGGGCCTGAATATAATACCTGAAACAATAAATTTCATAGAAGAAAACATAGGAACTAAATTCATGGACCTTGGACTTAAAGAGAATTTTATGAATTTGACCTCAAAGACACGGGAAATAAGAGCAAAAATAAATGATGGGACTCCATTAAACTAAAAAGCTTCTGCACAAAAAATTAAATAGTCAACAAGGCAAAGAGGCAACTATCTAAATGGGAAAATATATTTGTAAGCAATGTCTCTGATAAGGATCTAATATCCAAAATATATGAAGAACTCATACAAGTCAATAACCAAAAAAGAAAAAAAATCCAATTAAAAAATGGGCAGAGGACCTGAAAAAGCTACATATGAGATGACAGCCAAATATATCAAGATTGAGGGGTACGTCCAAGCATGAGCTGCAGGCGTGGTTAGATTTCCAAGTTAGATTGTGTTTTAATAGTAGATTAGTTAAAAATCTTTGCTTAAACTTCCAAGTACAAAATATAAGAAAACTTATTTTGTGCATAAGTAAATCTCAGCTCCAGGTAAATGAATTGTTTTAGTTATCCACATCTATTTGGAAATTATCGATATTACTCTTGCAAAACTCAATGCCAAGTGGAGAAGAATAGTGATGCAGGCCTGTGGAAGTGCGTAGGAACAGACTTGCCTTTCTTAGTCCTCTGAATTCTACAAGGCTTAGAAGAAGTAAATGGTTGGGCTTAGGAAACCCCCAAAAAAATGTGAGAGGAAGGGCTGACTTGAAATTCACAGAAATATTAGACTGGCCCCAGGACCCAAGGAGAAAGAATCAGATTGTGGTTAACATTGGACTGAAAGAGAAAGGAAAGAGATTTAAGTTATGTAAAAGTTCTGAACAAAGGAAGTGGATTTGATAGTTAAAAGCATAGGACTAAAAAATTAAGAGAGTAGAAGATCCCTCCTACTTGCCCCTCCCCCCTTCACCTCAAAAATACGTACACACTGAGGAGTCTGGCTCCTGGCTAAAAACTGGTGTGATTTTTTAGGCCTGACCACAAGCAATTCAAAGGCTTTACCTGAGAGGCCTCACGGAAAGAGCTACCTTCCCCCACCAGACTTCTTGCACAGTCAGTGCATTGCAGTCTCTTAAGGGAGTTGCAGACTCACCAGTGATGCTCTTTGCATGTTTACATTCACCCCAGCATCATCACTCCTAGGTCTCTTTAACTAAAGCCTTGAACCAAGGTTCTCCTCGGGCATTTCTGCTGAGGTCTCCTTATGGGAAGAGGAAAAGAAAATCTCAAAGATGCTTTTCCTCGTGCTGATTTAGTCCACTTAATTCCCTCCCCTTAATCTCAAGGTCCAAAAAACTACTAGAGCCTTTTATTCAGGGCTCCTTAAACAGTGAAATGACACTCAGTATCTATGCTGTTCCACCTTACTCTTGATCAGTACTTCGTTTTATAGAGAATTTGAAATGGGAGTAGGGAGAGTTGACATTTTCTCTAGTTTAAACCTTTTGCTCATACTATCACAGTAAGTTATTAAATGCTTCACTGTTATTCTCATTTGGGCTCATTGTTGCTTTAATGTGCTTCTCTGACACCTGCCAGTTCAATTCTCTCTTAGCTCCACTGATTGCCTCTCTCTCTCTCTCTCTCTCTCTCTCTCTCTCTCTCTCATACACACACACACACACACACACACACACACACACACAAAGGGCAGGGGTAAAGATTTATTCTATCTCCATTTTTAATCAGTATAGAGATGACTATTACTAATTCTCTAGAACTGAGACATTTTGGACCTCTAAAAATGTCATAGTCAACATCTTATTATTTTTGTCTTTTCTATTTATTTCCCCAAAATTGCTGACATTAATCTTTTTAATAGAATTTGAGTACTTTTGTTTTTAGCAAAATCAATGTTCTACTCTACAGAAATTAATATACCTATTAGAAGTTTATCTGTTGGAAACTGTGAGGAAATGAGCTGACTCAATCCTACTGAGAGAAGGGAAGATATACATTAAAAAAAATTATATTAGAGGGTAGAAACTGTTCAATTTTATTTAATACCCTGGGATAAGTTCTTCAGAAATAAGCTCCTCTAATCTATCTGGCCACTCTTTATTCATGATCTTATCTAGTTCATATTCCTTTGAATGAGAATAAAGACCTGTACATAAAATCATGTCTTCCTGGATCAGAATTAATTTTGAAAAACTTTGAGGGTGTGAAAGCAGAGGAACAATATCATTACTAGGAGAAAAAGTCTTAATTATTTAACTCATCATGCTCCAGACAAAATATGACATCGTGACTGATTTTTAATTTCGTATGTGTTATCTCCTCCTCTCAACCTTTCCATTCAGCCTCTCATGAAATCTCATATATGTCCTCAAATATTACTATTTAAGTCAACAGAAGGAACACTAGCTAAGTGTTCCTTTCCCTTTACCCAATAGGCAATTTACTTTCTCCTTCATTTTGGATCCACATGAATTCTTCTCTTACCTCTGTCAGAGGCCATGAGGTCCCTTTCATATCCTGGGTTTATAAAATTTAAGTCCCTCCAGTTCTTTAGAAAAGACTGTTATACTCATTTCTAAAGCCTTCTTGGGGAGATTTCTCTATGGGAGGATTTTCCCTGATGTCTAGAGTAAAACAGCAATTCCATTTCCTCCGTGCATCAATTAGTGGAAATCTCCTTCTCCAATCTTTTTTTTTTATTATTAGCTCTCCTTAGTGTTATGAACTAGGAGAATCTTCATAAAGTATTGGTCTCCTCTGATAGATTTGTTCAGAATCAATGCACATTAACATTCTTATGAAAAATTACTTTCAATAAGATTAGGAATTTTTTTTTTACTTCCTTGCCCTCTAAAATAATAGTGACATTTTTCAAAGCCCCTGAGAAAGATACAATTTACATTTCAATTTCCATTGTTACTATGTTGAGAGGCAATGTTATGGTGAGTTTATTTATTTTGCTGAAGATACTCTTTCACTACAAGTTCTAAATATAGACCACTACCCAACTCTTTAAACCCACACCTACATGATTAGTTCTAGAGTTCCAATGAACATTTAGCATAATGAAAGTATTTCTTCATCAAAGAAATGAAATAATCTATGTTTCAAAGAAAATGTCACCATCTTAACTCTTTCCTATATTCATGTCCCTTGAAAGGTAATTTGGCAGCTCTTCCCATCAAGAGGTGGAATCTCTTTTCTTCCTCTGTTGTGTCCCCTTTATGACTTGATTTGGCTATAGAATGAAATAGAAGACTTCATATGCCAGTTCTGAGCCTAGTCTTCAAGAAACTCTGCACATCTAAACATCCCAACCAGCTGGAAGATGAAAGACCATATGGAAGAGAGTACATTTGTCTTAGCTAATGTTGTCCTAGTTCATCCAGCTCTGGCCAGCCAGTTGCTGACTCTGGATACATGAATAAACCAGGACTAGAAGAACCACCTATTTGATTCTAGCTCAAATTGTCAACCCATAAATTACAAGGAAAACAAATGATTTCTGTGTTAAGTCACTAACTTTGGGATGGTTTGTTTTGTAGTAAAAGATAACTGATACGATCTCTTAAGTCATCTTGTCTACATTTACTTTTGCTTTACTAGTCTTCTATTCTTACAAGAATAGGAATGTTATATTAAGAATATAATTTCTTACTTAAACCTCTTTAATTTCTTCACTTGGCAATTGGAGTAAATTCCAATAGTTCATCACATGATATACAAGATCATCAATATTTTACCTCTAGATTTTATCTCATGACTCTTACTAATGGTGTCCCATCTGCATATCTACATTTTTTTCAACTGCATTTGATTCCTATAACGTACCCAACTGTTTCTAACCTAGCAATATTTGTGCAGAAAATTTATATGATTTTTTGGCTGATTCCTTCTCAATTTTCAAGTGTCAGGTTATATGCCACGTCATCAAAGAAGCATTCTCTGTCCCTACTTCTAAATTGGTATCTGTGTTTAACAATTTTTTGACACATTGCTAAATTGCTCTAGAATGGATTATACCATTTTATCATCCCATCAGTATTCTCAAAGAGTGTATATTTTCTTCATCATATTTAAATATTATTATTTTAAAAAGTAAAACTTGGTTTTTAATAAAATGCAATACTTTATTGTAAATAAATTAGAAAGTATGGATAAAAACAAAGTTAAAATAGAAATGTCTTGTGAAACTTGTATCCAAATATAATAAGCAGTAAAGACTCATTAAGTTAAAGTTTATTTTGTTTTCAAACTGAGGGTCACTACCCAATAGTAAATGGTAAAATCAGATTCAAATTAAAAAAAAAATAGATTTTTAAAAATTTTTTATTTTACTTTTCGTTTCAAGTACATAGTACATTGGCTAAACATTTATATAGTTTATGAAATGATCCCCCGATTGCTCTTTCTCTCCTCTAGCTCTACATCTAGCCATTACTTAATGCTGACTGCATTCCCTATGCTATGCTCCCAATCTCAGTGATCATTTATCAACTGCCAATTTGTCCTTTTTTAACCCTTCACCCCTTTCTCCCAGCCCCTCGACCCCCTTCCCCTCTGGCCATCATCAGATTCTCCTCCATATTTGTGAGTCTATTTTTAATTAGTTTGTTCTTTTTGTTCCTTAGATTCTGCATATAAGTGAAATCATATGCTATTTCTCTTTTTCTGACTTATTCCACTCAGCATAATAACCTCTAGGCCCATTCATGTCATTGCAAATAGTAGGATTTCATTTTTTTAATGGCTGAGTAATACTCCATTGTATATATGAACCATAAGCTCTTTATCCAATTGTCCGTTGATGGGCATTTAGGTTGCTTCCATATTTTGCCTATTGTAAATTGTGCTGCCATGTATATTGGGGTGCATATATCTTTATCAATTATTGTTCTGGTTATCTTTAAAATTTATTTTTCAGTTATAGTCAACCTGCAATATTATATTAGTTTCAAATGTACAACATAGAGATTAAACATTATATACCTTACAAAGTGGTAGCCCTGATAACTCTAGTACCCATCTGGCACAATACCTAGTTATTACACTATTATTGACTAGATTCCTTATGCTGTGCTTTATAACCCTATGCCTGTTTTGTAATTACTAATTTGTACTTCTTAATTTGTTTCACCTTTTCACCTATTCCCTAACCTTTCTCCCATCTGGTGACTATCAGTTTAGTTTCTGTATCTTTGAGTTTGTTTCTCTTTAGTTTGTTCATTTATTTGTTCTTTTAGATTCCACGTGTAACTGAAATCATGAGATTTGTTTTTCTCTGTCTGACTTATTACACTTAGCATAATAACCTCTAGGTCCACCCACGTTGTCACAAATGGCAAGATTTCATTTGTTTTCTAGGGCTGAGTAGTATTCCACTCTGTATATGTACCACATCTTACAGATGACCAACAGACACATGAAATGATGCTCACTATCACTAATCATAAGGAAAATGATAATCAAAATCTTAATGAGATATTACCTCATACTTGTCAGAATGGCTATTATCAATAAATCAACAAACAACAAGTGTTAGTGAGAATGTGGAAAAAAGATCTCATCCACTGTTGGTGGGATGGCAGGTTGGTGCAGCCACTATGGAAAACATAGTATTCCTCAAAAGTATGTGGGTTCCTTAAAAATTAAAAATAGAACTACCTTATGACCCAGCAATTCCAGTTCTGGGTATTTATCTGAAGAAATCCAAAACAAAAATTTGAAAAGATATGCCACCCCCTATGTTCATTGCAGCATAATTTACCATATCTAAGTTATGAAAGAAACCTAATTGTCCAAAAATGTTTTTAATAAAATATGAAAAATACAATAGTTAAGTACCATATGTAAGTATTGTTTTGTAAATGTTATTTTGTTATAAATGTAGATGTGAATATATAAATGTCTGTATAAATGTGTGTCCTGTATTATGATTTAAAATATATTCCTCATTGTGAATCACAGTTAAAGTATTTTAGTGATCCCACTTGCTGCTTATTACCCCATTTCTCTGCTTTCATTGGTATTAAGAATTGTGTCTGTACTTGAAATTCCCAATTTTTCTTTGATTCTTTTCTCTTAAACTAAAGTCTGGATTATGCCTCCACCACTTTATTCACACTTTTCTTGTTACAAATGACCTCCAGGTGTCTAAATTTAATGGTAATTTTTCAATTCTTACATTTCTTGATTATTTGCAGGATTTTGATGTCAGTCGCATTTTCTCCCTTGATGTATTTTATTTCCTGATGGCTTTCAGGACATTTGATTTTTCTTTTGTCATTAGTCATTCCTTCTTAATCACATTTTCTGATTCTTCCTATTTTCCCCAAATTCATGATATTGGACTGCCCCAGAAGTAATACTCTGGGTGGTATCATCCAGTTTCATGCCCTTATGTGAATAATATATGCTGATGATTCCCACATATATCTTCATCCAGTCTTCACTCCTGAGTGTCTAACTTGTGTACCAGTCTATTTAATACTTTTAGTAGCTGTCTAAAAGTCAACTTAAGCCTAAAATGTAAAAAACTAAACCTCTGATATATCTCCTCCCAATGTATTCTTCCTGCAGAAACCCCCATCTCAGTTAACGGCAACTCCATCTTCAAGTTTGTCATCCCTGATGCTTCTCTTTCACACTTTCTTTTCCTTTTTTAAAATTTTATTAAAATAAAAAAAAATTATTTTGAATTATAGTTGACATTCAGCATTATTTTATAATAATTTCAGCTGTACAGAAAAGCTGTTAGACACCTGTATAATTTATGAAGTGATCCCCCTAATTTATCTAGTACCCACTGGCATTATACACAGTTATTAGGGTGACCAACATTGGTTAATAAAATTATATAGGTTTTAAGTGTACAATTCTATAATACATCATCTGTATACTGCATTGTGTGTTCACCACCCAAAGTCAAATCTCCTGTTAACATCATATATTTGACCCCCTTTACCATTTTTGACATTCCCCACCCTTCTTTTTTCTGGCAACCACCATATTGTTGTTTATGTCTATGAGTTTTTTTCTTTATTTATCTTATTTGTTTGTTGCTTTTTTATATATTTCACATATAAGTGAAATCATATGGTTCTTAACTTTTTTCCATCTGACTTATTTTTCATAGTATGATATTCTCAAGGTTCATTCATGTTGTCACAAATGACAGTATTTCATCTTTTCTTATTGTTGAGTAATATTCCATTGAATGTATGCACCAGCTCTTCTTTATCCAGTAATCTATTGAAGGATGCTTGGTTGTTTCCACGTCTTGGCTACCACAAATAATGCTGCAATGACCATAGGGGTGCAAATATTTTTTTTAAGAATGAGTGTTTTTCTAATTTGGATGTAGATATCCTGAAGAATTGTTGTGTCATATGGTAATTTTAGTCTCAGTTTTTTGAAAAACCTCTTTACTGTTTTTCATAGTGGCTATACCAATTTACATTCCCATCAGCAGTGTATGAAAGTTATTTTTTCTCCACAACCTCTCCAACACTTGCTATTACTTGTCATGTTGATGATAGCCATTCTAACAGATGTGAGAGGGTATCTCATTGTGTTTTTTATTTGTATTTTTCTAATAGCTAGTGAAGTTGAGCATCTGTTCACATGTCTGTTGGCCATTTGTTTGTCTCCCTAGAAGAAGTGTCCGTTCAGGTCCTCCCCTCCTTTTTAATTGGATTAGTTGTTGTTATCGTTGTTGTTGTTGTTGTTGTTGTTGTTGTTGTTGTTGTTGTTGAGTTGTATGAGTTCTTTATATATTTGAGATATTAACCCCTTATCTGAGGTGTTATTTGCAAATATCTTCTCCTTTTAGGTTTGTTATTTCTTTGTTCTGTTTATGGTTTATTTTTGCTGTGCAGAAGTTTTTTAGTTTGATAGAATCCCATTCATTTATTTTTGTTTTTACTTCCCTTGCTTTTGAAGTCAAATTCATAAAATCCTCTCTAAGACCAAGGTCTATAAGTTTAGTACCTGTGTTTTATTTTATGTAGTTTCAGGTCCTATATTTACATCTTTGATCCATTTTGAATTAATTTCTGTGCATGGTGATGAATGACATTCTAGTTTCATCAGTTTGCATGTTTCTTTCCAATTTTCCAGCACCATTTATTGAAGAGGCTTTCTTTTCTCCATGGTATGCTTTTGGCTCCTCTGTTGAAAATTATTTTCTCATATATATGTAGGTTAATTTCTGAGCTTTCAGTTCTGTTTCATTGGTCTGTTTTTCTGCTAATACCATTCTATTTTGACTACTGTCACTTTGTAGTATAATTTGAGGTCAGGAATATAATACCTCCACCTTTGTTTCCCCTACCTTGTCAGTGGCAATTTAGAATCTTTTGTGGTCCCATACAAATCTAATTTTTTTGTTTTATTTTTTTTAATACCATTAGAATTTTGATGACATCTCTCATATCTTTGTTCCACAGACTGTAGGTTATCAGGTAGAAAAATGGGGCAAGGACAGAAAACTTCAGTGTAATGACCTTGTCCAGTAGCAGTGAGAATGAGACAGAGAAATCCAGGTATATGAGTGTCACACTGCCAAAAAACAGCAAGAAAATGGTAATGGGGACCACACAAGTGGAGAGCACCTTTTGATAACTTTAACCAGAGGGAATCCTCAAGATTACAGTGATGATTCTTAAATGGAAAAATGTGATGACAGAAACAAAAGTGAAGATGGAAATAATATGGATCACATCTTCAACAAGAATCATGACCGTGTACAGGCCAAGCGCAGCACAGGTTCAAAGTCACAGAAGAGTTGATATGTGTGGTTGGGGACACAGTACAGAAGGGTAGAAGTCCACACAATCTCTGACAGGAGTATAAGGAAGCTGAAGATGCAAAATCCAGTGAAGAGCTGCATGTGGAGTCAAGTCAGAATGAGTGCACAGCGGAAGTGGTGGCAGATGGCAACATACCTGTCAAAGTCACTATGAGGACTAGGGTTTCTGTGACCCCAAGTAAGTGGAAAAAATACTTCTCCAGGAGGTAGCCAATGAAAGAAATGATCTTCTGTTCACTGACCAAGGGAGAGAGCATCTTAGGGATGGTTACTGTGGTGTACCAAATTTCCAGGAAAGAGAAGATACTGATGAAATTGCACATGGGATTGTAGAAATCTGTATCTAGCAGGACAACAAAGAAGATCATGAAATTTTCAACAATAATGAACACATAAATAAAGAGCAAAGGAATAAAGAATAAAAGACTATTATTCTCAAACCGATGGACATTGGAGAAATAAAACTCCCTAACTATGGTCTGATTCTTCTGATCCATACGTTCAGCTGCTTCTCTTTTTGGCCGATGGAATCAAATGTAGCTAGAACTCTATGTACATTCGAATAACAAATGAGAATTTCCTCTCTAAGCAATTTGACAGCCTTGAAATAAGGTTGATTAAATAAAATATGCTATGTGAGTTGTTTTGCAAATTATAAAGTGATACTGTCTAATTCACAAATACTTTTTAGTAATTATTATACCTTATGTTATAATCTATTCTGTTAGATAAGCTAACAATTTTGTTATTTGGATATATAAATTGGCACAAATTCTCCTGAGCTGTGTGGAGTCTGCCCTTCACCATATAACCTAAGGAAAATACCCTTTTAAAAATGTTTATTAAAATATAGATAGCATACAATATTTTATTAGTTTCATAGTTATTCAACATTTATATATATAAAGAAAAGATCACCACAATAAGTCCAGCAATTATCTGACACTGCACAACGCTATCACAATATTATTTTTTCTAAGATACTTTTTTAATTGGCAAATATTTGAACAGATATTTCATAAAAGAAGACATATTAATGATCGATAGAAATGTGAAAGAATGCTCAATATCATAACATCACTAGCCATCAGAGAAATGCAAAATAAAACCACAAGATACAATTATATATCCACTTGAAAGGCTGATATTAAAACCTTGACAACACTTAATATTGCCAAGGATGTGAAGTAATTGGAATTCTTAAACATTGATGGTGTTAATGTAAAACAGCATAACCATATGGAAAACAGCCTTGCAGTTTTTTGACAGGTAAATATACAATTACCCCATGACTCAATTAGTTTTCCTAAGTATTTATTCAAGAGAAATGAAAATATGTGTCCATACAGAGACATGTACATAAATGTTCTTAGAAACTTTATTCTTAAAACCCAAAAACTGGAAACTCAAGTGTTTACTGTGTATCCATACAATAAGATACTGCTCAGCAACAAAAAAATAAATTACTAATACAAATAACCACATGATTGAATCATAAAAACATCATACTGAAACAAAGAAGTTAAACACAAATAATGCATAAAGTATGATTCTATTTATATAAAACAGTAGAAAATACAAATTTTATACTGTAAGAAAATAGATCAATGGTTACCAGAATTGTTAGGAAACAGACTTCCAAAAAACAAGAGAATCTTTGGGGGAAAAAAAAAGTCTTTGATTGTGGTGGTTGGTGGTGGTTGTGAAGGGGTGTAAATTTGTGAAAACTCATCAAAACCTATACCTAAAATTGGCTCATTTTGTTATATTATTTATATTGTATTGTATTACATCATATAATATTGTATAGCAATATGTAACGTATTATACATTATCAAAATTGATTTTTTTAAAGATTCCTACTTGGCCACGAATAAGATTTTATATCTACAAATTTGTCACTGCTTGACCCACAATTCGTTCAGTGGGCTAATTATAATGTAAGAAACATGGTAATTGACCAGGACTTGGGAAATCTGGAAACTGATCTGGAATTTGTCAATGTCAAACATGAGGTTTGGGGAAAATCACCTAAAATTATCCTTGGTATAGCTCTGTGACAAGAAGAAGCTGTACAAAATTTTGTTTTAATTTTATGTTAATTTCAGAACTGCAGTACATTGGTTAGACATTTATATAGCTTATGAAGTAATCCCCTATCACCCATTTGGCTCTCCTCAAAACCATTAAAATACCATATTCCCTATGCTGTACTCTATGTCATAGATTAAATGATGTGGATTTATTTCTAGGCTCTCTATTCTGTTCCATTGATCTATGTATCTGTTTTTATGCCAGTATCATGCTGTTTTGATTACTATAACTGTAGCATAGTTTGTTTGTTTAATTTGTTCTTTAGATTTTACGTGGAAGTGAGATCACATGGTACGTGTCTTTCTCTGACTTATTTCACTTAGCATACTACCCTCTAGGTCCATCTATGTTGTCACAAATGGTAAGATTTCATTCTTTTTTATGGCCAAGTAATATTTCATTGTATAAACATACCACCTCTTCTTAATCCAATCATCTATTAATGGACACTTAGGTTGCTTCCATATCTTGGATATTGTAAATAATGCTGCAATGAAGATAGGGTTGCCTATATCTTTTTAAAATTACTGTTCTGTATTTCTTCAGATAAATACCCAGAACTGGAATTTCTGGGTCACATGGTAGTTTTACTTTTAATTTTTAAGGAACCTCCAAACCAGTTTCTATAGTGGCTGCGCCAATTTGCATTCCCATCAACAGTGCACAAAGGTTCCCTTTTCTCCACATCCTCGCCAACACTTGCTGTTTTTTGATTTATTGATGATGGCCATTCTGATGTGTGAGGTGATATTTCATTGTGGTTTTAATTTGCATTTCTCTAATGATTAGTGACACTGAGCTTTTTTTCTTTCCTATATATATTGGACTTATGTATGTCCTCCTTGGAGACATGTCTATTTAGGTCCTCAGCCCATTTTTAAATTGGATTGTTAGTTTTTGTGTGTGTTAAGTTGAATGTGTTCTTTTTAAATTTTGTATATTAACCTCTTATCGGATGAATCATAGGCAAATATCTTCTCCCACTCAGTCTTTTTGTTTTTCTGATGGTTTCCTTTGTTGTTCAAAAACTTTTTACTTTGATGTAGTCCAATTTGTTTATTTTTCTTTTGTTTCCCTTGCCCAAGGCAACATATTAGAAAAATTATTACTAAGAGCAATGACAGAGAGTTTACTGCTTGTGTTTTCTGCTAGAAGTTTTATAGTTTGGGGCCTTACATTTAAATCTTTAACCATTTTGAGTTTATTTTTGTATATGGTATAAAAAGGTGGTCCAGTTTCATTCTTTTGCATGTATGTTTCATTTTTCCAACACCATTTATTGAATATACTGTCTCTACCCCATTATATAATCTTTCCTCTTTTGTCATAAATTAATTCACCATATAGGTGTGAGTTTATTTCTGAGATTTCTATTCTGTTCTAGTGATCTAAATGTCTACTTTTAGCTCAGTACTATATTGTTTTGATTACTATAGCCTTGTAGTATAGTTGATATCAGGTAGTGTGGTACTTCAACTTTGTTCTTTCTCAAGATTGCCATGGCTATTTAGGGTCTTTTGTGGTTACATATAAACTGTAGAATTATTTATACTGATTCTGTGAAAAATGCATTGATATTCTGATTGGGATTGCATTGAATTTATAGATTATTTGGGGTATTAAAATATTTGAAGGATGTTTATTCTTTTTATCCATAATCATGGTATACGCTATCATTATTTGTATTTTTTTATTTCTTCAGTGACATAATTTTCTGAGTACAGGTCTTTTATCTCCTTGGTCAAATATATTCTTAGGTATTTTATTGTTTTTGATGTAATTGCAAATGGAATTGTTTTCTTAATTTATTTTTCTGATAATTTATTTTTGGCATATGAAAATAAAATTGATTTCTGAATATTAATTTTGAATCCTGCTACTTTACTGAATTAATTTATCAGTTATAATAGTTTTTTTTAGATAGATTAAGGCCTGAATATAAGACCTGAAAAAAGAAATTGCATAGGAGAAAATATAGGTGCTAAATTTATAGGTCTTGAATTTAGAGAGGATTTTATTAATTCAACCTCAAAGACAAGGGAAGAAAAAACAAAAATAAATGAATGGAACTATATCAAACTAAAAAACTACAGCAAAAGAAACCATCAACAAGGCAAAGAGGAAACCATACCAATGGGAGAATATATTTGCAAAGAATGTCTTTGACAAGGGCCTAATATCCAAAATACATAAAGAACACATACAACTAAATGATAAAAAAACAAACATTCAAATTAAAAACTGGACATATGACCTGAACAGACACATCTCTCAAGAAAACATACAAATGTCCAACAAACATATGAAAAGATGCTTACTAGCTATTAGGGAAATGCAAATCAAAACTACAATGGGATACCACCTTACAACTGTTATAAAGGCTTTCATCAACATGACAAGTAATAAATAGTGTTAGAGAGGTTGTGGGTGAAAAGGAACCCCCATACACTGCTGGTGAGACTGCAAATTGTTACAACCACTATGAAGAACAGATAGTGGTTCCTCAAAAAACTAAGGATTGAATTACCATATGATCCCACAATCTTTCTTCTAGGTATTTTCTCCAAAAACATGAAAACAATTATCCACAAAGATGTATGCATGCCAGTGTTCATAGCAGCATTATTCATGGTGGCCAAAACATGGAAGCAACCAGAGTGTTCTTTGATAGGTGATTGGATAAAGAAGATGTGGTACATATGTGCAGTGGAATATTAATCATCATAAGAAAAGATGAAATATTGCCATTTGTAATAACATGGATGAATCTTGAGATAATCATGCTAAGCAAAATAAGTCATACAGAAAGAGTTGAAAACCATATGAATTTACTCATGTATAGAATATAAAACTGAAAGCCACAAACAAACATGACAAATGAACAGAGACTCATGGACGTGGACTGTGAATTAGTAGTTACTAAATGGAAGGGAGGTAGATAGAGTTAAAAGGGGTCAAATATTTTTTGATGGAAGGAAATCTAACTTTGAGTATATATAACATCCTGTTGAAATTTATTTTATTTTATTAATCAGTGTCACCCCGATAATATTTAATTTGAAAAAATAATAGTTTCTTTGGTAGATACTTTAGGGTCTCTATATGTAGTATCATGTCATCTGCAATTAGTGAGTTTTACTGCTTCCTTTCCAATTTGGAAATTACTTATTTTTCTTGTGTGATTGTTGTGACTAAGACTTCTAATACTATACTAAATAAAAGCGGTGAATTTGAACATCCTTATCTTTTACCTAATAGTACGAAAAATGCTTTTTGCTTTTTTTTCCCATTGAGTATGATGTTAACTGTGAGTTTGTCATACATGGCCTTTATTATGTTGAAGAATGTTCTCTTTATTCCCATTTTGCTGAGAGTTTTTATCATAAATAAATGCTAAATTTTGTCAAGCACTTTTACTGCATTTATTGATATGATTTTTATTATTTATTTGTTTATGCAGTGTATCAAGTTCATCGATTTGCAGATATTGAATCCACCTTGCATCCCAGAAATATATCCCACTTGATCATAGCGTGTAATCTTTTATATGTGATTTCGAATTTGGTTTGCTAATATTATGTTGTGGGTTTTTGCAACTATGTTCATCAGGGATATTTGCCTATAATTTTCTTTTTTGTAATATCTTTGGTTTTGAAATCAGGGTAATTTGGCCTCGTAAAATGAGCTTGGGAACCTTACCTTCTCTTGAAATTTTTGGTATGATTTGAGAAGACTAGGTGTTAATTTTGCTTTGAATATTTGGTAAAATTTATCTGTAAAGACTTCTGGTTCGGGACTTTTATTTTGTAGTTTTTTGATTACTAATTTGATTTTGTTTTTAGTAATTGGTCTGTTCATTTTTTCTGTGTTTTCTTGTGTTAGTCTTGGAAGATTATACATTTCTTCAAATGTACTTATTTCTTCCAGAATGTACAATTTGTTGGCACATAATTGTAGTATTTTCTTACAATTTATTTTGTATTTCTGTAGTGTCAGTTTTCAGTTCTCCTCTTTCATGTCTGATTTTATTTATTTGATTCTCTTTTTTTTTTTTCTTGGTGAGTCTTGTTAAAGAGTTATCAATTTTGTTTATCATCAAAAAAGCAGTTCTTGGTTTCATTGATCTTTGCATTTTTTTAGACTTTATTTCATTTATTTCCACTCTGATCTTTATTATTTCCTTCCTTTTACTCACTTTATTTTTTGTTTGCTGTTCTTTTCTAGTTCTTTTAAGTGTAAGGCTAGATTCTGTATTTGAAATTTTTCTTGTTCTTTGAGGTAGGGCTGTCTTGCTATGATTTTTCTTCTTAGGACTGCTTTTGCTCTGTCCATTAGATTTTGGGTTGTTGTGTTTTCATTTTCATTTGTCTCAAGGTAATTTTTGATTTCTTTCTTTATTTTTTACCCACTTATTCTTTAATAACATGTTATTTAGCCTCCATGTGTTTTGTATTTTTCAGGTTTTTTTCCATGTAATTAATTTCTAGTTTTATACTATTGTAAATAGAAAAGACACTATATATTATTTCAATCTCCTTAAATTTATTGAGAATTATTTTGTGGCCTAACGTGTGGTCTATTTTGGAAAAATATTTCAAGTGTACTTGCAAAAAATGTATATTCCTTTGCTTCAGGGTGAAATGCTCCAACAATATCAATTAAATCCATCTGGTCTATGGTATTATTTAAGGCTACTATATCCTTGTTGATATTTTTGTTTGGAAGATTTGTCCATGGGTGTCAATGAGGTATTAATGTCCCCAACTATGACTGTACTACTGTTGATCATTCCCTTTATGTCTGTCAATATTTGCTTTATATGTTTAGGTGCCCCTATGTTAGGTGCATAAATGTTTGCAAGAGTTATATCCTCTTGTTGAATTGAATCCTTTATCAGTATGTAATGTCCTTCTTTGTTTCTTATTATCTTCTGTGTTTTAAAGTCTATGTTGTCTGATACAAGTATTGCTAGCCCAGATTTTTTGTTTGTTTGTTTTCATTCACATGAAATATCTTTTTCATCTATTTACTTTCAGTCTGTGGGTGTCTTTCAATCTGAAGTAAATCTCCTGTAGATAGCATATATATGAATCTTGTTTCCTCATCCATTCAGCTACCCTATGTCTTTTGGTTGGAGCATTTAGAGTAATTATTGTAGGTACATAGTTACTGCCATTTTATTATTTATGTTTATGTTCTTCTTTTCTCTTTTCTTCTTTTTAAAGAAGTCTCTTTAATATTTCTTATAATATTATTTTGGTGGTAATTAACTCCTTTAGATCTTTTTTTTAATTATTATTAATATTTTATTTTTTTGTCTAGGAAGCTCTTTATATCTCGTTTAATTTTAAATAGTAGTCTTGCTGGGTAGAGTAGCCTTGGTTGTAGGTACTTGCTTTTCATCACTTTGGCAATTTCATGCCAATCCTTTCTGGCTTGCAAAGTTTCTGTTGAGAAATTAGCTGAGTGTTAAGGGAGCTGCCTCGTAAGTAACCAGCTGCCTTTTTCTCACTACTTTTAGGAGACTCTCTTTGTATTTAACCCTTGGCATTTGAATTATGATGTGCCGTTGTGTGGTGCCTCTTTGGATTCATTCTGCCTGGAGCTCTATGGGCTTTCTGGACTTGTATGTCTATTTCCTTTGCTAGGTTGGAGAAGTTTTTGGTTATTATTCCTTCAAATAGGCTCTTAACCTCTTGCTCTTTCTCTTCTTTTTTTTTTTTTTTTGTACTTATATGTTGTGAATTTTGTTATGCTTGATGTCCCAGAAGTCCCTTAAACTCTTTTTTATTTTATTTTATTTTATTTTTGCTGTTTCAATTGAGTGTTTTTCATTACCTTATTTTCCAAATCACTAATTTGATCCTCTGCTTCATTTAGTCTACTGTTGTTTCCTTCTAACATAGACTTTATTTTAGTTATTGTACTTTCTGGCTGGTTCTATTTTATAATTTCTCTCTCTTTTTTTTAATGCTTACTTTTTCTTTTTTGAAGTTCTCACTAATTCCCCTCAGTATATTTATAAGCAGTGTTTTGAAATATCTGTTTGGTAAGTTGTTTGCTTCCATTTCACTCAGTTCTACTTCCAAAGTTTTCTCCTGTTCTCTTATTTGGGACTTGTTTTCTTATTTATTTGTTTTGCTTTGTTTCCTTATTTTGGCTGCCTATCTGTATGTGTTTTTATATATTAGGTAGATATACTAAGTCTCTCATGCTTGTCCAGGTGGCCTTGTATCCTAGGTGCCCTCTGGGTCCCAGTGGTGCAGTCTCCCTGATCACCAGTGTCAGGTGTTCCACGTGTGTCTCTTATGTGAGTTGTGTGTGTGTGTCCTTCTCTTATAGTTGAGCTTTGATTCCTGTTGGTACATCAGTGGTGGAATTGACTCTCAGACTGACTGACAGTGAAGATTGGCTTCATTCACAGTATAGGAGCTGCCATGAGGTGTTTGACCACATCGAGCGACATTTGCCCCAGCAGGCTCTAATCTCTGTTGAAGCCACCATTTGGGTGTTCCACTTTTGAAGCTAATCAGTGGTGCTCTATTGTGGTCTGAAGTTGGACTCTGGGTTTGTTGGTTTTGGAACCTCTTTAGAGTGACTTCCATGCAGGCCAAGGTCATCCAATGCTTGTGACCTTCCTCTAGCTACCTGGTAGGAACTACAAAGCAATCTGTGGTTGATCACTGCCTGTGGTGGACATGGACATGCGTAGGACAGGTCACCCTGAGAATGAGGGCAATTGCTACCAGTACTACTCCTGGGGCAGCTCAGACAAAGTCCCAGGGCACCTCCTGAGACCTGTAGCCACTTGTCTGCTGCCCATAAATCTCATCTGCTGAAAGATCCCCTAGCAGTATGTAAGTTGAGTGAGATGATATCTCAGGGTGGAGTCAGTGGTGTTCACCATGTTAATGCAAATTTTGGTTTGTTGTCATTGCTGAGGCCAGAGTCACTCTACAAAGGGCTCTGAGTACCCTGAGGCTAGCCACAGCTTACCTGGGGCTCACAGACCCCCAAAAGTAGTCCAAGAAAGATAGCAGCACAGGCTGGGTCTGTGAGCTGAGGCTGGCTGTTTGCTGCTGAAAAACCTCCTGTGATCTGTGGGCCAAGGCTGAAAGTGCCTCCAGCAGTGCTAATTTTGGGTGAAGTGGGGTCTCAGGGAGTCGCTAGGGTGGAGCGAATTGATTTCATGAGGTTGATTCAGATTATGATTTGGCCATGTGGGGTTAGAATTTAACACAGCAAAGGTGGTACTTGTTTGTAGGCTGCACAGGAGGAGGACTCAACACAAGGACAATGACAGCTGTCAATCCTTTTACCTCTCATTCTGAAGCAATACAACTCAGCTTCTCCTTGTATGTTTCTGGCACCTCTTGAGCTGTTTTCTGTCTGCAAGAGCCCAGAGTAAGTGCCTGGGAGCAAAGCGGTATTGTGTACACCCGTTAAGAGAATGCCTGGGTTTCCAGCAAACTTTTCTTTCACCCTGATGGACAGAATCCTCACCGTTTTTTATAGCCAGATATTGTGGGGACTTTTCTTCCTGACACTGGTGCTCCAGGCTGTGGAGCCCTGTGTGGGGCCGAGATCCCTCACTCTTCCAGAGGGATTATAGCAACCAATTCTCAACCATCACACATGGGTATGAGTCCAGCCCATTTCATGTCTCCATTCCTTTTACCAGTCTTGATGTAGCTTCTTTTGTATATCCTTAGTTATAGGACTTTTGTTCAGCTAGTCTTCAGATGGTTCTCCATGTTGATTGTTCTATAATTTAGTTGCAGTTTTATGTGGTCATGAGAGAAGGCAAGCACAGTGTTTACCTACTCTGCTATCCTGACTACTCCGATTAAACTAAAAAGGTATATTGCTTTGGTTTATTTCCTTTCAAACCTTCTTTTATAATTAGTTTTACATTCTTTTTGAAGTATCTAAATGAATTTCTTATCTTCTTTAAATAAGTCCAGTTTGTTTGTTTTTTCCCCCTATGTTTACCTGGCACTAGCAGAACAAACACTAAACACCAAAAATTTCACTGGAGAAAGATTAGCTGTTTTATTATAAATGGCACCACCCAGGAAAATAGGAAGCAGAAGATCAGAAGCTCAAACTTTTCAATCCATGATTTAGGGCGGGTTTTTAAGGTAACAGATATGCAAAAGCACTGCCAGGGCAAGTTTTATTTGGAGGACCTTGGAGCTTGGCCATTTAAAAGGAGTGTCAACACAGGACAATGAATCTTCTGTTTCTGAAAAGGTTACAGTGTTCAAGTTCTGGTTATATCCTGGTCCTGTGTGTGCGCGTGTGTGCGTGCGTGCGTGTGTGTGTGTGTGTGTGTGTGTGTGTGTGTGTGTGTTGGGGGTGAGACTTTGGTTCTGGGCACAGTTGGAGTTCTCTCCTCTGCCCATGTTTCTACTGTATGACTTGCAGTTTTAGCCCGTTGTCTCTGAAAAGCAACTTGGTATCTTACTAAACAAGAGAGAACAATTTTGAGCTAGTTCTGTGGTTACACTTATAATCTAATGCTATGTACTTTTTTAAATTTTCTTATTTCCAAGTAAAGTTTTATTATTTTTTTTAATATTGGCCAGCCATGTCTTATTTCTTATTTTAAAGAGAACACTTTTAACATTTCACTATTATGTATGACTATGTGATATCTTTTAAATATATGATTTATTGTATTAAAAAGTATCCCTGTCCATTACAAGTGTGCTAGACATTTCTCTTTTAAATAAAAAATAGAGGTTGAATTATATAAAATATTTTCTCTGAATTTATTAATATGACTATATAGTTTTTTTCCTTTAATTAGATAGCATGATGAGTAATATTAACAGATCTCCAATTTAACTAAAATTATATTTTGGAATAAATTTTATCTTGAACTTATAATTTAAAATATTTTTAATACATCATTGAATTTATTTAGAACTTTTAAATTTATGTGTATCTGTATAATTTGTATATGACTTTCTTATACTATTCTTCTCTAGTTTTGGTGTCAAAAACATAGTCTGATAAAATGCATGGGGCAGTTTTTCTCTTCTTCTTAGGCTCTGCAAGAGATGTACAATTATACTTTTTCATTTCTTGAACACTTGATAAAGCTCTCGGTAAAATATTTTGGTCTTATGTTTTCTTTTTAAGAAACTATTTAATATGCACTTATTTAATGAAATGGCACTGTTAAGATTTTTTAATTTTACATCGATTCGTACTATCCATTTGCAGTGTTTCCAACACAAATCTCAAATAAATATCTAATTGGTGCTTTTCTTAATAGTTTCTCATGTGTTAAAATATGTAGGCACACCTACCCACACTTTTATCCTTCCTCTTTCTGAGACCATTACCTCTACCTGTACATTCATCATACGCTCAAAACTTCCACTTGTCCCATTTATTATCACTTTCATCTTCAATATACTTTGTTTCTTTTACTACTGACTCCTTCCCCTCTTTGTTCAAACATGCACACATTTATTACTGTGTCTTAGATCTATGATACAATAAATCTACTATATCTTAGAGAAAGTTATCCTTGATTACATTACCAATTCTAGTTTTCTCATCCTTTCATTAACAAACTTCTCGAAAGTGATCCACATTGACTAATTCATTTTTATGACTACTTTTATTCTTTCATCCTCTGCAAACTATGCAGAAGCCTCATAATAAAAACTGTATTTACACATTTGCCAATGATCCTTTAATCACAAAATTTAATTGCCATTTTTTCAGTTCTCATTTTTCGTGACAGCTCATTCTGACTCTGCCATCTACTTAGCTACATGACTATGGGGAAGATACATAAGTCATTAAAACCTAAGTTTACTCATCTATAAAGTGGGAGAAAATAATAACTAATTTATAAGAATATTGAAAAGATGAAATCAGATGAAATATATAAATGCTTTAGTATATCTTGGGAACATATTTAGTAAATGATCGTTATTATGTATTATAAGTCATGTTTTTCTCCCATCCACCAATTGTAATCCTCCAGTCTCTTCTTGTTCTCTATTCATTTGTTCAAGTATCTAGTGCATCTTCATTGTTCAATTATAACCTCTCCTTAAAGAACACTTACGTCTGTGTCCACAAGCTTATCCAAATGTAGAACTCCAGTTCTACATTTTTAATGGCAATTAAAAATTTCTGCTTAAAAGTCTCTCGCATGCTCAAAATAACATATCTATAACTCATTTTATAATTGTCCTCCTTAGTATATTTTGCTTTAGCTGTTTTTATATCTGTCAACAGTGGTACCTGACAAACTAATTCAAATTTAAAATTTGTCATCTTTAATGCTCTTTTTTCCAACATTCTCTAAATACGGTCAGTTGTCAAGTCTTACTGGTCATTCACATTTACCTTCATCTCTTTTATCCTTTAGCTTCATTATTACTGTTCTATTTTAGGCCTTTACCCCAGATATTGCAGAAAAGGGTCTGATGCTTGAATAGTGCTCAATAAATGTTAGTTAAATAAATTAATGATGCTTTTTATTTTAAAAAATTCTTGGCTTAAATGCATTTTACACTTTATTAAGATATAGTTTTGTGCATTAATCCCCACTCAAAAATTATCTAATGACTTTGGATTGCTTGCAAAATATATTTTGAAAGTCTCATTGGCTGACAAAGACCTTCACGGTCCACTTAACCTGACTGTCCAGTGTTATTTCTCCATACTCTACTCTATAAACCTTCTGATTCAAACCAAACACATTTAATACGCTACATGGTTCTCGTATTTAGTTCATATAGACCTCAGTTTATTCTCTTCCATTAAACATACTCACTGGAGTTCCATTGTAAGTCACTGAGCTATGCATTGGAGATTCAAATATGAATAAATAATTACAGATAGCCATCAAATATCTTAGACTCTAGACATATAACTAGATAATTTCAACAACATGTGTGTGCATTAGATGTTTTAGAAGCACAAAAGAGAGACCCCCAAACCAACCTGGGGATCAGGAAAGAATTCCTAGAGAAGAGGGACAATTGCTGAATCTTAAAAATTAAGAGTAGAGGTGAAGTACGTGCATTTATTTTAGGCAGGGAGAAGAAAGGCTGGGTTAAAATTTTAGAAAGAGGGGAA
This sequence comes from Pteropus vampyrus, assembly GCF_000151845.1. Classification (NCBI taxonomy): domain Eukaryota; kingdom Metazoa; phylum Chordata; class Mammalia; order Chiroptera; family Pteropodidae; genus Pteropus; species Pteropus vampyrus. The sequence continues at coordinate 6,379 of NW_011889496.1, read as the reverse complement.
AACAGAAAAATAAATTATAATGGATTCAATCAGCATTATGAGAATATAGCTACAAGCAGTTTGGCTGCTGGGACTTAGAGTATAATGCATGAAGTGGAGTGAGAAATGGGGCTAAAGACGGAAGCAAAAGTTCAGAAATGTCTTTTATCTTCCTTGTCTTCTTCTTCTTAGATAAACTAAGTCCTGTTAAATGATACCACAAATTAAGTGAAAGATCAAGGTAGGGAATACATATTTGGGAATAACCCATAGAGTTATAATTGAAGAGTAAAGTTAGTTTATAGCTAAATTAAAACTCAGAGGATCAAGGTTCAGTCTCTTCCCTGCCTTCTATTGCCTGTGTGAATTGAAGCAAGCCTTAGCTTCTCTGAATCTCTCCATCTGCAAAATAGAAATAACTCTTATCTTGACTACCTCATACAAATATATATATATATGTTAACTTTTAATTGTGACACATAATATAAAATTTGCCATCTTAACTAGTTTAAGCACACAAATTGTTTTTTAATGAATCAAATGAGAGAATGTGTATTTTAAAATATATTAGTAGTAGTATATCAGCAGAAAAAATGAAAAGCATAAAAAGTAAAAAAAATGAGTGACAGGCTGAGAAGAAAGTAGGCTTTATTGATTGTGTTCCAGAGAAGTATGATCCTGACTGAGGTCTATTCTTACATCTATGGATATTATGGGCCCCAGTGACCAGCTCTATACTCTTCTGAGAGAAAAGATTATTTAGCCACTGGAATCCTTTTGAGATATGACCCTGGGGAATGTCTAATTACTATGTGACACTTTTCCCCTAATTTGTCCCTTAGAAGAGAGAGTGAGATGCATCATTTTCCTTTAGATCCTCATCATCTAAAGAGAAACTCCAGGAAAGACACTTTTGCTTTCCATTCTGAATGTTCCCTAAAGAGGCTTCAGAGACATGTATATCTTCATTGACAAACTAGCACAGGGGGGCAAGTTACTGCAGAGATTCTAAGGTAAGTTCTTGTGTCTCAGGCAGGGTAAGTGCTAAAACTATTGAAACGACATTATTCGGTTGAGAATGTTAACCTGCCTTTTACTCCTTTATTGTGCCTGCCCAATACTCTGATATATCCTTAATGATTCTAGACCCATATTTACCTTAGTCTTTCAGGATAAAATTTTCTCAATATATGGGGTAATACTTCATATTTTTAAAATTTATTACATGAATGGAGATGTTAGTATATGAGACATGAAACCAAGAAAGGACCTTAGAAGAAATATAGTTCAGCTAACAGATGATATTGATAATATCTAAGGTTTTCCCAACAGTAAAATTTTGTTGAAGCTTAAAGAATTGCGGATTCCTAGGGAGCCACAGAGAAACTTAACTGCTTTTGTTTCAGGACTAAAATCTAATTCAAGTTTCTTTTTACTATACAAGAATATTTGTAGGCTGAGCTTTGTTTGTAGGCTGGTTATATATCATTCTAGGTCATTTAAAAAATGTCTTTTATGTGTTTCAGAAGCAAGAATAATGTTCTATTCAACTATAAATAGCCCTTAAACCTATGGTAGTGATTGGCACATAACAGAGGATCAATCAGTATATGAGCATTAATTGAATAAATGTATGAATGATGAATAATGATGCAGCCTTACTAGTGAGAAAGGCCTCATTCAGAGCAGAAAAATAACTACTCCATTTGTCTCTTATGAGCCATTCATCATTGAACTTTTCTTGCCTTTTCTCATAGCCCTATAGTCTCCTGCTTTGTTCACCTGTTTTCCATAATGACAGTTTAGCATGGCCATTCTCTGGTATTTTAGGCTGAGAAAAGACAACATAAAAGCAAAGAAGTGGCTGCTCCAGTCAGGGAACACTCAGATCTCACATCTTTCCTCATGCAGTCTGCCCTTCTGCTAAGCACTCTTGCTTTTTCCATTCCAAAGGTAATCTCTCTTATTTTTTTTCCTCAAGGCCTCAGGTATAAGGAAAGAGGCATTCTTCATAAAATAATCTTCCTAGTCTGCAATGCATTTGTTTTAATCTGTTTTTTTACCCCCAAATAAACAAACGGAAAAGACATCAAAACCTTGAATAGTTCTAACTATATAGTGGTACACAGAGAAGAAAACAGACAGAATGACTGACAAATCTTGACCTAGATTTCCAACTGTGATATAAAAAATAAGAATGGGCTTGTAAGGCCTACAGACCAGGCTTCCAGTTTTTATTCTGGATCCTAGCTGTGTTGTATTTGGACACATTATCTCTCCCCTTTGGCTCACAATTTCTTTACTTACAACACAGTAATAATAATCTGTCTATCATAAGTAGGAATAAATGAAATAAAATATGTAAAGTGCCTAGTATTATGACCATTAAAAGATAACTTTTCAATAACACCATTTTATTTATCCTTTATGATTCTTCATGAGGAGCTTTCAGTCTACTTGAGGGAGATCATGCTTATATAAAAATATTTAAAATGCAAGAAGGATATGTTAGAAATCATAAAAGATAAAATATAAAGCACTTTTAAGGGTCAGAGGAGAGAATACTTACTTCTGACAGTGAGGATCAATGAGATTTCCATGATAATGAGAACACTTAATGGATAATGGCAGCTAAGATTCCAAAACAAAGAGATCAAGAAAATGGAAGGAAGGAATGACATAAGCAAAAATAGAAATGCAGGAAAATAAACCTATTTGATTGAGCTGATGAGTATGCAGAAAAATATTTGCCTCTGAAATTTAATTAGAACCAGATCCAAGAAGAAAAGGAATATCAAGCCTAGATCTTTGGGCTTTAACCTTAAATGCATTTGAAAAAAGGTCAGTAAAAGCTATGCTTAAGAATCCTCATCTGTAGAATGAATTGTTGGAGATAAGAATTCCAATAAAAAAGATGTTAAAATAGTCAAGTGGTAATGTGTACTGCTATCACTTTAATTAGCCTTGAGAAAAAATTTAGTCACTCTTTTTGCCCAACAAGTAGATGCTGGTATGATTTCTATTGCAGCTGATTTTTGTGACACTTTTTTTTTCCTCAAGATAACCATAGTTATAAAGAAGTGATTTTTTTTTTTTTTTTATTCAGAATGATTTCCTTCCTTTGTCTCTTAAGGATGTGACCTCCTTAAGAGGGATGAAATATGCAGCGGAGGAGTTATATGCTTGTCCAAAATTTGACAGCCACTAATTAGGTTCAAGGTGGTTCTGGAGAGACTCTTGGCTTGAGCAGCTATCAATATCAATAACTGAGAGAGGAGAAGGAGTTATAGATAAAAAAGAGAAGAAAAGGAGGAATATTTCTTGACATCTAGGTACTTACCATCTAATGAGAAACAGGCGTGTTACTCTGAAACCAACAGAAAAAGCAAAGAGATAAACATACATAATTTAGCCAAACTCAGATTGAATATCAGAGATAAAAAAGATGGGGAGAATAATATAAAGGCAAAGAGAAGAGCTTCTTACAGTGTCTTTATATTTTTTTAATTACTTTTCTGAAGAATAGGAGTAAAGAATAGTTGGAAAGAAAGGTATATGTTTTAAAGCGATATTACTCAGCCATAAAAAAGAATGAAATCTTGTCATCTGCAACAACATGATGGACCTAGAGGGTTCTGTACTGAATGAAATAAGTCAGTCAGAGAAAGACAAATGCCATATGATTTTACATACATGTAGAACCTAGAGAACAGGATAAACAAACAAACAAAACAGTAACAGACTCATAGATACAGAGTATATTTTGAAGGTTGCCAGATGCAGAGGTGATGGTCATGGAAGTGAGTGAAGAAGTGAAGGGATTAAGAGGTACAAGTTGGTAATTACACAACATTCATGGGGAATATTGCCAATGATATTACAATAATTATGAATGGTGTCAGATAGGTTCCTAATTTATATTGGTAATATAAATGTCTAATCATTGCTCTGTACACCTGAAACTAATATAATACTATATGCCAATTGTGATTGAATAATAAAAAAATATTTTTTAGAAAGCTAAACAGAGGAGCAGAGAGTGAGGAGAAGGACTAAGAAATGCAATAAGTGACTTAACCTCCAGAAAATATTTCCAGAGATTTAATTTATATGTCACTTTGTGTTTTCTTTGCATCAGTTGAAGATGTTTACAAAAAGATTCATTTAGAAATCCATAAGCGAATAAGTTATAAGCATATAACTCCTCCGCTGCATATTTCATCCCTCTTAAGGAAGTCACATACTTCTGTCATGGAGGTACAGCTGAGAGATATTTCTAACTGACCTGTTTAGGATAACAGACTCAGCAAGTAACTGAGTACAGAAAGGAGTGAAACAATTTTAAGTAAAGAGTCACCATCTCAATTCTAGAAGTTCTTTGTCTCCTTTCTTCCCCTCACAGATCACATGATTTATGGCCCGTGGGAATCAGACAATGGTCACTGAGTTCCTCTTTTCTATGTGCATGAAGGTGAAGGTGGCCTATTATTCTTTATTCTCTTGCTTATCATCTATGGATTTATCATAATTGGGAACCTAACGATATTCATTGTTATCCAGTTGGACATGGGCCTGCCCACCCCCATGTATTTCTTCATCAGTGTCTTCTCTTTCCTGGAGATCTGGTATACCATAACCACCATCCCTAAGATACTCTCCAGCCAAGTCAGTGATCAGAGGACCATCTCTCTGGCTGGCTGCCTCGTGCAGATATACTTCTTCCATTCTCTTGGTATCACAGAAGTCTGTGTTCTGACAGTGATGGCTATTGACAGGTACATAGCTATCTGTCATCCTCTTCGTTACCCAATTATCATGATTTCCAAACTTTGTATTCAGTTGACAGCTGGATCCTGTCTCTGTGGCTTCCTCCTTGTACTCCCTGAGATTGTGTGGATTGCCACCCTACCTTTCTGTAGTTCCAATGAGATCCAGCAGATTTTCTGTGACTTTACACCTGTGCTAAGCTTGGCCTGCACAGATACTTCCTTGGTGGTCATTGCAGATGCCATACATGTGGTGGAGATTTTGGCCTCCTTCTTGGTCATTGCCTTGTCCTACATTCGGATCATCATGGTGATTCTGGGGATGCCCTCAACTGAGGGCCGTCACAAGGCCTTTTCCACCTGTGCTGCCCATCTTGCTGTGTTCTTGCTATTTTTCGGCAGTGTGGCTGTCATGTATTTGCGATTCTCAGCCACCTACTCAGTTTTTTGGGACACTGTGATTGCTATCACTTTTGTTATCCTTGCTCCCTTCCTCAACCCCATTATCTATAGCTTGAGAAACAAGGATATGAAAGATGCTATTGGGAGGCTTTTCTGCTATCAGAACAGGGCTGGTGGTTTTGGGAAATCAATCTAGATCCTAGAGACTCTGAAGAACCTCCTGGAATTTTGGAATTTCCCTATTTCTTATCTTGTTCATGATTATGTTCTTTTTCTATTGCCACAGCTATGTGTTCTATTATTATAAACAAAAATAAAAAAGTGCTATGTCCAGGTAATTGATGGCAATTGCATAGCCTGTTCACATCAATGCCTCAACAACGTTTATAGTAGTTGAAGCAGAATATGTGGTTCTCCTTCTTTATAGCACAGGTTAGCTTCTTCCTAACACTCTCCCAGCTGGGATCCTAATTTCTCTTCTGTGGTTCCATATGCCAGTGAGACAAGAAAACAGAATAGAGGAAAGACATCATAGTTTTGAAAACTTAATAGAGGAAAGACATCATAGTTTTGAAAATTGCTACTGTTAACTTCTTTAGTTCCAACAAGTATGGTATTCAGTGAGTAAATCTGATTACTAATTAGTATGCAGAAAGTCTATGGCCGTGCTACCCTGAACAAGCCCGATCCCGTCTGATCTCAGAAGCTAGCAGGGTTGGGCCTGGTTAGTACTTGGATGGGAGATCACCTAGGAAGACCAGGTGCTGTAGGTGTAAAAAAAATTAAAAATAAGAGATTGTAAGCTGACAAGGTCCTTGCATTCTGTGAGGTCAACCAAGGGTTGCCTCGCCTAAATATAGATAGATAGATAGATAGATAGATAGATAGATAGATAGATAGATAGATAGATAGATAGAGATAGATAGATAGATAGATATAGATATATATGGTTTTGGCCTCTGAAGGCCTCGAGTCTAATGACTCATTATTAATGCTATTACTAAAAATGTCATTATCCATTGAATTCACTGTTTTTCTTGACATGAGATGCAATAGTCCCTATAAACCACTGTCCCAACCATTAAACTATTCTGTCTCCTCTAAATCTTACAATGTTTGGCATTTGTGCTTCAACCTCTTAGATACATATATCTTTATTTTGTCCTTTCATTGCTCTCAATCCTACCCATTGATTTTTTTCACCAGAACATCCTTAACCTTTGGGATTAAAG
>NW_011889495.1:639363-692182 GCF_000151845.1 Pteropus vampyrus | reverse complement strand
GAGCCTGAAGCTCGCTCACAGAGTTTAAAAATCTGCCAAAGTTCACATGGCTGGGTAGTGACAAAGATGCAACCAGACCCTTGATTTAAGTTAGTCTAATGCGCACATTCTTCCACTCATTTTAGCCGAGATTGTGAGACACAGCCTCGTGCCTATTACTTCATTTTTTTTCTCACTTCACAATATGTGTCAGACAATGAAAGGAAGGACCCTGTGGCTAAAGTACTAAGAGCAGGCCTAAAGAAAGAAGGTGAAAAGGAGAATAAAATACAACTTGGGGATTGTCTGAGGGCTTCGTTTACCTCGCATCCTCCTGACCCTTGCCCCAGGGTTTTTGAGCACTGACTCTTCCCTGTGCTTAGCCCAAGTGTCTGGGCCCAGCATTCTCCTGCACAACAGTGCCCTTCCCCTGGGTCTTTGCCATGTGCCTCCTGTCCAGAACTGGAACCTGACCTGCCAGCTCCTCTTTGCATCCTCCTCTAGAGTCCACCCCCTGATCCCTGTGGAACAGATAGCCTGTACCCCTGCCTCCCCGATTTAGAGCATCCCAGTCCCTGCATATCTTGTCTCTCACTGTGGAGCCCTCTAATAGCAGCAGCCCCTTCTACGGCATTTTTCACTTCTGATGGTGAAGTTTAGACACCTCATCCCACTGGGTGCCTTCACCAAACTTTTAACATTTTTTTTTTTTTTGCCAAATCAGCTATTATATAGACTGATTTGGCATGAAATCTACAGGGCCTTGATTTATAACCCTGAGTCTAGAGAGGACTTTTTTGAAACAACTCCGATAACTGTAGTAGGATTTTAATAGAGTATCTTATTTGAGACTCAGCACTGAATCCCTACACTGATGAATGAGCTTAAGTGGCCAAGAACCAAAGCTTCCCTCCTAAGTGGTATAAGGAGAAGCCTCAAGGCAACAATTGTGTGAACAAACATGTACTGAGGCCGAATTCCTGAGAACCCATCTTGGAGTCCTTCTTAGAGGTGGAAAGTGGTTCCTTGGCAGATGTGCTAGCTTTGAATAAAAAGGAAAAATTAATTCATCATTCTTCACTGATTTTTGTTTCTATCTATTCCAGGGAAAATGCTGTTCTTTTTTTTTTTTTTTCAGTGTGCTTAATGGCACCTGTTCAGGTGTTCAGGCATGTTCAATCACATGGTGGGTAGCTACGATTTTGACCACGCACCAAAAAGTAGGAGAAAAATTCTCAGCCTACTGAAATTATACAGGTTATTGCAAATGGCAATGCAGAAAGGTGCCATTAAGTGACAAAAGGTGAGCCCTCCCTGCTGTAATTTACAGGGTCTTTTTGAAAATTAGATGTGATCCTGTATTTGAAAACACTTTATTACATAGTGTGTAGTAGAAAAATGTGTCAACTTGCAAGGTAAATTTGGCCTTCTCCTCCAAGAAATGAAGAAGGTTGTTGTCATAACCAATTGCAACAGTTTTTCTTTATTGAGCATTTGCTATATAACAGTGTATGGGAGAGACTGCAAGTGGTCATCCATGTTCTGTCTTTCTCTCTCTCTTGGATTCCTGGGGAGTCTACATTCCCAGTCCACTTGAATTTAGGAAGGGTCATGTGATTAACCCCTGCCACTGATATATTATTGTAGAAGCATGTTTGTCACCTCCAGGCTAAGGCACAAGAGTGTCAGTATGCTACCTCCATGCTTTCTCTCCCATTCAGCAGCAAACACCAAGAGTTCATGTTGAGATGTGGAGCCACACTATGCAAACAGCCTGGATCTCTTGATCACCCGATAGCAGTGAGTCTCTGCCAACCCACATTAGATTTATGTGCACAAGGAATAAACTTTTTTTGTGTTAAGCCATTACTGTTTAAGGTTTTCTGTTGCTTCACTTAGCAGTTACTTTAAGTAATACACAAATACTGTTTCTATTGTTAGACTCATTTAAATATTTTAATGACAAGGGTAATAGTAGCATATATATTCTTGTTATAAAAAAATATAACTCAGACAAATCACAATCTCCTGGTTTATAAAATTCCTCCAAAATTTAATCCCTTTTTCAAAAGTAAGCATAATTAATAATCTGGTGTGTGTCATTTTAAAGCTGATTTGAGGCTTTTTTATATGTAGATGTGCTATAAAAATATATTGAGGTTTTAACACACATGGGCAACAATGTGCATAATGTTCTGTGACTTGTTCTTTTAATTTAATGAAATGAATGCAGTATCTTTCTGTGACAGCATGTATAGATCCACCTCACTTTTAAAAACTTTTTCATTAGAAGAAGTCACAGCCAGCCCTCTGGTCCTAGCTAACCTACAACATAAAGCAGACCTCCCTCAGCCAATCTGTAGATCTGTGAAAACAAATGGTCATTGTTTTAAGATGCTGAGTTTCGTGGTTCTTCTTTAGACAGCAGAAGTTTACTAATAAGTAATTAAGGGCTAGCAATGGTTACAAGTAATTCATACTTTAACTTTCTATGTTCTTTGTTTTCCACAGGGAGCACATATTATCATATAAACTCTCCTTGAAGATCTCATTCTCTCCTATGGCTTCAACCACTATATGAATGCTGATATCTCTCAACTCAAAATTTCCAGCCTTTCTGTACATCATGTCCTATGAGACACATCCTGTAAGTAAAGATACTTTGATACAGAGATCTTGGTTGATTAAAGGCCTTGCAATAATTACCTCCTCTACTGTGGTGTTCGTTCTAGCTAGAATTCTATAAGACACATCTACTTAGATGTTTGTCAAGTACTTCAGGTGAAATCTGCCCCAAATCTAAACTCATAATTTTATCCTCACTCTCCTGAGCCTCTTCTTTTCTTTCCACATAGGGGAAGACCACCACCATACTCTTAGTCATTCATTCCAGAAAGCCATGAGTCAGCATTCATCCCCTACACCTCTCTCAGATATTCAGTCTTTTGTTGAGATATAGCATCTATCTCTATGCTTAGTAATTTATCATCAAATTAACGCTTCCCAATAAGCGACCCCAAAACTTATATATTCTTATAATCAGAGATCTGTGAAGTTTTTGGATAACTCTACTTTAGGCCGTGAGTCTGCAGATGAGGTATAGGTCCACCCAATACATGTTCATTCTGCAGCCCAGGCTGAAGTGACAGTGACTTCCTAAGAATTAGGTTTTCTCATGGCAGATCACTGGAGCACAAGAGAGCCAAGCCAAAATAATGCAAGTACTTGCTAAAGCTCTGCTCGCATCATATCCACTAACATTATATTGACCAAAGCAAGTCGCTTGTCAAGCCTAATGTTAAAGTGGCATGGAAATATGGGTATATATATATATTATGTTATTTCAGGGAAATGAAGAATTGAGACCAATTATCCAACCTACCACAACCCGATAATATTATTCAAATTCATTCCATCCTTGACATTCCACATTGCAATCCTTTAATTTGTCTCTCTTAATTTCTCCCCTCATTAGTAAATAACTTCAGCTGTTACCTGTGATCCTGTTCTTGCCCCCATCCAATGCATTCTTCACACATACAGTAGAGTCATCTTTATACAATACAAGTTGGATTGTTACTCTCATGCTTAAAGTCACTAACTATGAATCACAATACATATGGTCCTTTATTGGTTATATAAGACCACTTTTGCCCCAGCTTCAGCCTGCTTTCCACAATTCTTAACCCACACATCATCTGGTCATAATGAAATACTTGCCATTCACTAAACAAGTGTGAGAGAGAATTCTGTACTTGGGAGATTATATTGCTGGTGCCTAAAATGTCTGAAATGCAGTTGATGCTAAAAATAAATGTTTGGTAAAATAATAATTGTAAAATATCTTAGTCCTGGCAATATTTATTTGTAGCTTACTAGACTTTGCTTGCCTAATAAATTAATTTAGGTAACAAACTGTTTGAACAGCTATTTCTAAAACCCTGACAAAATATTTTTCTTATGTGATCTTTGCTGTTTGTATGTCTCAACTTTTCTCATATAGTTTTTAATCTTATTTATAATATCTTGTATAATCTATACTCGGGTTATTATCCTGAAAATCTCATCTCAGATGACCTGTTAAATTAGAACAAAATCAAAGAAAATGAAAATGGGGTTTCTACCATCACATAATAAGAAATATATCTACTTTGTGGAAGAAAAAGGTTCTAAAAACCCCAAAACAATTTTGAGAGCCAACTAGACATTAGGGAATTTATAGAGCTGGACATAACCCAGTACAATATACCAGTATCTCTGTGGCTGTGGCTCAGCATGGTAGAGTAGCAAGAACATTAGTTTTGAAGACAGTCTGGGCTCTGCATACCAGCTTTGACACTTTCATTTATTTAGTAAATAGTTTGAAGGTACATACCACACGCCAGTCAATATACTAGTGAATACCAAGATGAACAAAGCATACATATTCTTACAGTACAATGGGAAAGTTTAGTATGGTAGAAATTATTTGCCAATTTTATTTTCTCTATTTTGTGTGAATAAAAAAAAAATCTCACTTCCCTTCCTCCTTTAAAGTTAAATTTTGCCATGTGACTTGCTTTCTTCAAATGAAATATGGTTGTGTGTACTTCCATGAGGAAGCATTTAATTGTCAGTGCTCAACTCTTCAGCCCCAACTCCTCCCACTGCAGCAATCATAGAAACATGTTGAAATAGCAGTACCATAAGCTATTGCAACTACTGTCAGCATGGATCCCTGAGTAATTACCATGATCAGGACCTTCCTGCTGATCTGCTTTGAATATATAGTATGAGAAAAAAAATGTGTTTTAAGCCCATATATTTAGGAGATGTTTGTTATAACATTGTAAGCTATACTAATCTGACAGATACAATAAGAATAGAATAAGTAATGACAAGTAGATGCTTATAATCAAAGGAGGGCACAGGGTGCCATTGAAGTTAATGACAAAAGGAATAATGATTGTATGGTGGTTAAATATGACTTTCCTGAGGAAACAATATTAAATTGTGAGATAAATGATATAACAGTCAACCAAATAAAGAATGTTAAATGGACAAGTACTGCCTGTCTTCTAAAGCTGAAGATTAAAATGATCTAACATATTAACTATGTCCTGCTGGGCAATAGTCCTATAGTAAAATCTTAACAAATACTAGTTCCTTTTTCTCATAATCTCCTAATTGGTTCCTGCCAAAATAATTCTTTATTATTTACTAGACATATTCTAGACTTCTGCCCATCCTTCTCAACCTCTTCCAGTAGCCACCTTTGCCTTGTATCAGAAAATAATGTTGTATCCTTTAATTACCTACAGGAAAATAATCCACTTCTACCAATAGTTGAAAACTGGCCTTAAATAATCTTATACTGCTCCTTTTTAGACCTCTTCGTCAGACTATCAGTCTCCTCTAATCACTATAAGCACTTCAAACACAATATGTCTAAACAGAACTTATGGGCTTTTCCCAAAACCAGAGTCTCCTTTGGGCCTCATTTCAGTAAATGGCCCTACTATTTACCCTGTTGCTAATGTCAGAAACCTAGGCATCATTCCTCTTCCTCATTACCTTCCCAAACTATAACCAAGAATTAAGGCCTGCTGATTCTATTGTTAAATATTAGTTTAAGTCTTCTTAATTCTCTTAATTTTCACTAAACTGTCCTCACCATCATCTCTTTCATTTCTTTATTTGCCTTCTAACTACTGATTTCTCCACATTTGCCTTTATGCACCCCTTCCAATCCTTTCTTCCTCAAGCTTTAAGACCTGCATTATAGCACTACCTTTCCGCTTCAATTTTAAGCCTCACTTTCATGAACTTTAAACGGCGGTTTAGATGGTCCTTGAGATATTTCCTAATTGCTCCATTCTGATTTTGTGCTTTAGAACTTTGTGTTCTGGGGGATACTATTGATATCCAGAATTCTACTTAGAGAATTTTGAAATCCAGAAGTAAATTGAATGTCCGGAGTATTTGATTAGAAAAGTAAAGAATCGGTCTTGTTTCTCGATCTAATACAGCCAGATGGCAGTATTGCTTCTTGAAAGATAGTCATTAGAGCTCTGCAGGTTTGGAACTGAAATAAGGGCTTGCTTGACCTTTGGCATATATTTTATTATTCTGTTAAATTCAATCTACCTGTGCCTTATTTCTCCTCAGTCATGACACTGGAGCAGCAACATAAACCTGATTCCTTACTTTTTTTTCCCAAGTATCTTTATTTTTTAACACACTTCTGATTCCCTGGATGAAAAATATTTGCCTGAAAGATTGTATGAGGAAGAATTAAAATACAGTTCCTGGCTGTCTTTCCTATGGAAAGACTAATCATGAGGGAAGCAATTATAGTGTCATTGCAACAGATTCTATGAAAACTGATGCGAAATCTACAGAAAAAAAAACTTTAAAGCAGTTTAGTCCAATTCACATGACTTCAGGGTAATTAGTGAAATCCAGATTAATCAGAAACTGGCTAGGCAGCAGGGTGATTTGACTAACAGCCTGGGGAGGTACAAAATAACTGGGTAATGAAGTGGATCCAACTATAATGTGCAAGATTGCTCCTGGGATTGTACAGAAATCCATTATTTAGACAGATGCTGTATCTTGTGGACAAGAGATCTTTAAAACTGGAAATATTATATCTTTCCCATGTGATTCTGCTTCATGCCCCCATGGACCAAGAATTGAAGGGCAGCATTAAAGAGGGGAATATTTTAGGAAACTCTTTCCAGTTCCAATCTGATATCTGTCATCAAAAGGTGAAGGATGTGTTCTGTGTTACTCTAGGGCTTTTATCACATATCATCTTATCCAACCCTCACAAAAAATAAACCCTGTCTCAAGCAGGAAGAACATTTATCTCTCCCATTTTTTCAATAGTGATGAACTTGAAGCTTCAAAATGTGAAATGTTAGATTTGAATGTAGTTACTAACAGCACACAGAGACAAGTTTTCTTTCATTAGTGATGCCTATGACAGTTGCCAGGTATCCATACACAGGCTAAAGCTGAAAAATCCTCTCTTTAATTTTGCTCAGGCTGAGTAGAAAACTCCATGCACACATTATTGGACAAAACATCAGCTTCACGGATGACCTGAGCACTTTTGTCCAAGTGAAGTTCTGAGATAAATGCAAACAGCATCCACTGCTTATTGAAAATGAGAAGTTTCACTATAACAAGAAGAGTTATCCTTAGGCATGAGGGAAATAGGTGTCTACTTTTGTGGCAAGATTCAGGAAACATCAGAATGGCTTTTTGCTCCACCCTGATAGAAATCCAAATAGATCTTTGTCTCCACTATTGCTATTCTTCCAGGTGAGAGCATATCCAGTGCCAGAGATAGACAACATTATCCTTATAGCACAGTATGGGGATGCTAGACCAAATGAATGAGTGGGACATTTGGCAAAAGGAGAGGCAAAGAGACAGAAAACAAATTTCTAGGCTTTGAGCTTTGAAACATAAGCAGAGTCTAGTTTAACTTCCCTACAAGGAATTAGCAAGAAGAAAAACAACAACAACAACAATAATAATAATTAAAATAATCCCTTAAAGTTGGAGGCACTATGCTGGTGACAGGAAGGATAGAAATAAGAAAAACATTGTCTTGCTCTCAAAGAGTTTACAGTTTACCTTGAGAGATAAAGTGTGTGCATAAAAACTACACCTAACTATCCAAGGCAGTTCATTACAAGTGTGAAATGACTAATCTCAGAGCAGAGACATGCTTGAGCCTAGGAATACGAGAGAATGCTTTTTGCCTATTTTTCCTTAATGTTTATTTTGTGATATAGGAGCATGTGGGAATTTTTCTGCGGTTAGAATTTAATGGTTCAGAAGAGGTTAGAGAGATAAAAGTTGAAAGGCACTTTTTATTTTTAAAACCAAAATAAAAATATAAAGATAATTTGACTCCCCTCTCATTCCTCTAAACCTAACTATAAATCACATAATTCAATCAGCAAGAATTGCTCGAATACCAGTCATGGGTAAGATGCCCTATATTTGTGTAGCATTTAAGAAATTACAAAAATGCATGCATGTTTATGTTTTCCATGCATCCTCATAATTTCTCTGTAAAATTAAATAGGGCAGATGTTACTCTGGTAACTTATGGTTGAGACCCCTGAATACAATGTCAAAGTCAAAAACCAATTTGACCACACTGATGCTTGGTGGGTGGTTCTGCCATCAAAGGCCCTTGCCCCAGTAGGGGTGGAGACATAAGTCATACACATGGGAAAAAATAAAGCAATTGGGAGATAGTAAAATTAAAAGGCACTTGATTATGAATCAGAAGACTTTAGTTTGTGACCTGATGTTGCTGTTTACAACAAGTGAACTTAGAGAAATTATTTGACTTCTTGGAATCCTATTTTTTCTTCCATAAAACTAGGCAATAGCTTGTTTCAAGGCGTTGCTCAGAAGTTCAAACCAAATGTCATATGTAGATAGGCTTTAGAAACGGTAAAGTCGTACATGCATGTGTGCATTAAAAGAGAAAAAGGAATGAAAATATATGAAAGAAATGCTAAATGAATGGTAAAATAACAATAATAAACATGCATTGATTATTTACTATTTCCAAAAGCTGTGATGAATAATATGTATATATCACTATACACATACTTTTAGAAATTTTATATACTTTTATATGTAAATACATAAATGCATATATTTTTGTAATGCATATGTTTATATTTTATATATAAAATATATAACGTTTATATTTTATACATAAAATATATTTATTACGCATATTATATATAAATATATAGAATTTTAGTTAATCTTCACAAGAACTTTTGAAGTAGGCATTATTATCCCTTTTTACAGATGGGGAAAACTTTTTACAAAGGTTTAAAGAAGTTTAAGCGGTTGTCTAGGTTTACATACCAGTAAATAGCAGGGCCTGTATTCAAACTGAGACAGTTTTACTTTCAAGACTTTATGCTTTCTCATGCATCTTTGCCTCCCTTTAAAACGTACTATAATTATTATAATAGTTTTGGGGAAACTAGAAGTAATTGCAGGCAATCAGAAGCCTACATTCCAATCTCAGCTCTATTATGAAACCATTTATCCAGTTAACTTACTTTGTTTAGTCACTTAGATGTTCTGTTTTCAGGTCAGTAAATTGAAAAGGTTGATCTAGGTAATCTCTAAGATCTTTTCTAGCTCTTGAATGACCACTTGTCTCATTTTCCCTAGGATTGTCCCAGTTTTATCGCTGAAAGTCTCACATCCCAGGAAATCTCTCAGTCCTGGAGTTTCTGCTAACATTCTATGATTCCATGTTAGGGGAAAGTTTTCTGGAAGATGTCAAGAGTGAGCTAAACCCTGATGTATTCAAATAGGCAGAAAATGAAGGATTCCCATCAAAATAGATGTAAGACTAGCAACATACAGAGATAGTGATTAGCAAGCCACACAGACAAAAGGATGTAAGAGATAAGATGGGAAACAAAGACAGCATAGGGCCATGTTATGGGGAATTAAACATCAGAATTTAGACTCTATGTGCATCTTAATGAAGAGCCTTTATAGATCTAAGGATTCTTTGTAAGAATAGTAATGATAATAGCTAATACTTGTTGAGTGCTTACTGTATATCAGGCACTATGCTAAACACTTAACATGTATTATCACTTCTAATTCCCCCTATAAGCCTACAAAGCAGTACAATTATTAACTCCATTTCAACGATGAAAAAGGTAGGGATTATAGAGTTTAAGGGAACCGCTAAAGGTTACACAGCTAGAGTGTAGCAGGTCTGGGATTTGGACTGTCCATTTCTGGTCAAGTTACGCTCCACTCTCATCCAATACTTTCATTTTACTATTTTTCTTGATCAAATAATACTTCACTTTTTCTTAAACATATTTATTTCTAAAAGGGTGACTTAACTTAAAGTGATTTTTATTATTCCTTGAACCAATCACAGTGCTATGGCAATTGATGGCAACATGAATTAGAGTTTTGAGTTAATATGGAAATTGGCAATCTCATTCAGGTGGACCTGCCCCTCATTGCCTTCTGGAAGAGTCACCACTATCCACTGTCTACCATTTACAAATGACTGTACCTAATTATGTTCTCTCCAATTCTCCCAACTTCTCTATATAAAACCAAAAAAGAGATGATTTGCTTGGTTTAAGAACTGTGTAAACATTTAGGATATCATTTACTGTTTCTCTATCTTTGGCCTAGGAATAAATGATAGAGAGACCAATGTATCTCCTCCTGGCTATTAATGATAACTTATAAAATCTGGAAGATAGCTGGGTTTAGGGAATGTAATTAAGTTATAAAATGGGGCAGAGTCTAAGAGAATATAATTTAATTTTGATATTAATTTAGTTCCAGTCAAGATGGTGGAGTGGGTAAACACTGTGCTTGCCTCCTCTCACTGCCACATCAAAATTACAACTAAACCACAGAATAGCCATCATTGGAAGTTGCCTGAAGTCTAGCCGAACAGAAGTCCTATAGCTGGGAACACACAGAAGAGGCCACTTTGAGAATGGTAGGAGGAGCAGAGATACGAAATGGGCTTGTCCCACACCCTATCTGGCAGCTGAGAATCAGGAGAAATATCTCGGCTATGGAGGTCTTCAAGGACGCATGAGGGGTCCCAAACCCACACTGGGTTCACCAGTCTAGGGTTCCAGTGCCAGGAAAAGAAGTCCCCACAACTTCTGGCTGTGAAAACCAGCAGAGATAGTGGCTGAGTGAGACTTAAGGCCTCTGGAATCATAGACATTCCTCTTAAGGGGCCCATGCTCAGACTTACTTTCTGACAGACTCACTCGCTCTGAGCTCCAGTGCTGAGGAAGCAGCTCGGGAGGTGCCAGGAACATATAGGGAGAAACTGAGTTGTCTGGCTTCAGTGTGAGGGCTGGATGGGAAGCTTTATCCCAAACAGAAGTGCTAGCAAAGGGCACTGTTCCTTTGTTGAGCCCTAGCTTGCCCGGCTTGCAGACCCAGGCAGCCACCATATCTGGCTCTATCAACCTGGCTAATACTGGTCGCTTTTCCCAGGTGATTCTCTGAGACCCTGCCCCCCCCCCAATGTGTGGGCCCACAGATGCCGCTTCCAGTGGCTTTTCCATACAAATGGCATGTCTTGGCTCATGCTGTGGACTTTCCTAAAATCTCTTACAGGTTCACAAAGTCTAAACAAGCAGCATCTGGCCTCAGCATGCCTGTACCTATTGCTGAGCAGCCCTAAGCCTGGCACTAGTGGCAGCTGACCTTGGTTTGTGGCTTGGCCTCTTCAGGCATATCTAAGCCCACTGTGGGTGGCAGCCATCTGTGGATTGCTTGGTGGCTCATGCCAAGTGGCCTCAAGCAGGCCATAGGCTGCAGGTGAGGTTGGCTTGTGGTAGAGCTCCTCCCAGGAAGCCCTGGCCTGCATGGTCAGTGGCCAGCTTTGGTCTGAGCCAAGCATCATCTGGTGTCACATCTGAGGATGACACACCCAAAGGGCAGACAGGGCAGGCACCAGAGCCCAGCTAAAGCAAATGCTGCTCTGTAGGGTCAGCCCCTGCATGACAGCTCCCCTACTGGTCACGGCTAGTCTTCACAACCAATCAGCCCAAAGGTCAATCCCTCCCAATGATGTGTAAACAGCAACCAAGGCTCAATTACAACAGGAAGGCACACACAACCCATATAAGGGACATACCTGGAGCACCCAGCTCAGGTGACCAGGGAAGACTGTGCCACTGGGACCCATAGCGCACCTACTACATAAGGCCACTCTACTAAGACCAGGAAATATAGCAGCCCTACCTAATACACAGAAACAGACACAGGAAGGCAGGAAAAATGGGAGACAAACATATCCCAAATGAAAGAACAGAACAAAGCTCCAGAAAAAGAACTAAACAAAAGGGAGACAAGCAATTTACTAGATGCAGAGTTCAAAACTCTGGTTATAAAGAAGCTCAATGAACTTAGGAGGAGAGTAGAGAAACTCAGTGAGAACTTTAAAAAGAGATAGAAAACATAAAAGTGGAGATAGAAAACATAAAAAAGAACCAGTCAGAAATGAAGAATACCTTAGGAGGAATTAACAGTAGAGTAGATGAAGTAAAGTAGCAGAAAACACCCAATCGGAACAGCAACAAACAAAAAGAATCCAAAAAAAAAAAAATGAGAATGATTTAAGGGGCCTCTGAGACAACATCAAGTGTAACAACATTCACAACATAGGGATATCAGAAGGAGAAAAGAGAGAACAAGGAATTGGAAACTTATTTCAAGAAATAATGACTGAAAACTTCCCTAACCTGGTGAAGGAAATAGACATACAAGCCCAGGAAGTGTAGAGAGTCCCAAAGAAGATAAATCCAAAAAGACCCACACGAAAACATATCGTAATTAAAATGCCAAAGGTTAAAGACAAAGAGAGAATCTTAAAAGCAATTATTTACAAGAGAGCTCCCATAAGAATGTCAGCTGATTTCTCAACAGAAACTTTGCAGGCCAGAAATATTCAAAGCAATGAATATCAAGTACCTATAACCAAGATTACTCTGCCCAGCAAGCCATAATTTAGAATTGAAAAACAGGTAAAAAGATTCCCGTACAAGAAAAAGCTAGAGTTCATCACCACCAAGCCAGTACTATAGGAAATGTCGGAGGGTCTTCTTTAAGGAGAAGAAAAAAAAGATTATAAATATAAATAGCAAAATGGTAATAACTTACATATCTATCAACAATTACTTTAAATGTAGATAGATTAAATGCTCCAATCAGAATATAGGGTGGCTAAATGGATAAGAAAACTAGACCCTTACATATGCTGCCTATGAGAGACACATTTCAGATCGAAAGACACACAGACTGAAAGTAAAGGGATGAAATAAGATGTTTCATGAAAATGGAAACAAACAAAAAGCTGAAGTAGCAATACTTATACCAGGCAAAATAGGCTGGACCCAGTTATCCCGCTTCTGGGTATATGTCCGAAGAAATCCCAAACACTACTTGGAAGGAACATGTGAATCCATATGTTTGTTGCAGCATTATTTACAGTAGCCAAGATATGGAGGTAACCTAGGTGTCCAGCAATGGATGAATGGATAAAGAAGAGGTGATATATCTATATCTATATCATCTATATCTGTATCTATATCTATTTCTATTTCTTTCTATCTATCTATCTATCTATCTATCTATCTATCTATATATATATATATTGCTACATATATGCACACAATGGAATATTACTCAACCATTGAAAAGAATGAAATCTTGCCATCCGCATCACTATGGATGGACCTAGAGGATAAAAAACTTAAAGTTATATGTATTCAAATATTGATATATAAAATTTGCTACATCTATCTATCTATATATATATATATATATTGCTACATATATGCACACAATGGAATATTACTCAACCATTGAAAAGAATGAAATCTTGCCATCCGCATCACTATGGATGGACCTAGAGGATATTGTGCTGAGTGGAGTAAGTCAGGCAGAGAAAGACAGTCATATGTGGAATCTAGAGAACACGACAAATAAACAACAGAAACAAGCTCATATATACAGAGAGCATTTCGATGGTTGTCTGATTGAGGGGTGGGAGAATGAGTTAAGTGGGGAGGGGTTAAGAGGTACAAATTGTTAGTCACAAAATAATCATGGGGATGTAGAGTATAGCATGGAGAATATAGTCAGTAGTATTAAAATAACTATATATGGTGTCAGATGGGTACTGGATTTATCTGGGTGATCATGTCATTAGTTACATAAATGTTTAATCACTGTTTCACACCTGAAACTAATATAATACTGTATATCAACTATAGTTGAAAAAACAAAAATATAAAAAATAAAAAATATTAATTTAAACATTTATCTTCCTGGAAAAGGGACTATGTATTCCATTACAGATACCTCTGTTGCAGTGCCATTTCAAAGAAGAAAAAGAAAGTATAAAAGAATGCCTTTAGGAAAGTACATTTACTTTCACAATGTAATGTGTGAAGGGAAAAAAATTACTAATATATGTAATAAACATAATGAGGTTTAACAAATTACCTTTTTACAATAAATGAACTGGTATTTTTCCCTTTTATGACATTAGCTTAGTGAAATCAGATATTTAAAAGTAGGCTATATTTTTTATTTTGTAACCCTTTGAAGAAGTTAATATGTATTTATTCTTGATTTTTCTCTCTATTAATCAATCATAGAGAGATGATAGTGTAAAGTAATTGATGGATTAAAGCCATTCTATTCTACATTTAAGTGTATCTGATACTAAAAGAAGGAAAAATAACCACATTAGAGCAATCTACAAAAAAAAATCTTGCTCTTATGACAAGCAGTATTATAGAAACTACTGTAGAAATGAAATAAGGTGCTTCAGTAACTGAATTCCACTCTAACAGTTGCAATGAGTTCACATAGAAATATTGAAGTGATGGAATTAATTTTAGCCATTTATGCTGAAGATGATTATAATTAAAAGTATATTTTATCTTTGAGATAAGACTCTAGCTTTTAATCTTATTTAGAATTTTAAATTTATCTTAAGAGTATTAGCTTTTTAAAAAAACTAGCTTTTATCACCAAAATATGTTAGGTAAAAAATAGTAAAACCAAGTGAACCCTAAACTTCA
Organism: Pteropus vampyrus; assembly: GCF_000151845.1. Classification (NCBI taxonomy): domain Eukaryota; kingdom Metazoa; phylum Chordata; class Mammalia; order Chiroptera; family Pteropodidae; genus Pteropus; species Pteropus vampyrus. Next base: position 677,567 of record NW_011889495.1, on the reverse strand, counting down.
GGGTGTATATTCTTTGGGATTTCTCTGAGATTTTTAGTCCCTAAGTCCTATTGACACTGTCTGCGTCTCTCTGTCCAGCACCTCCCTTGGCTTCTAGCCAGTGTCAGCTTGGTTCCTGCTTGGATGCTATACAAGAGGATTTGGCTTTTGAACCTCAACATGATATCCTCGCCTTTAGAATATCCCTGCTCTCACTTTCTGAGATCTCTGGCCACATGGCCCCCTCATCTCCCGTTTTCATTCTTCCCCATAGATTCTGCCTAATCGCAGCTGCTTTTATCAGCCTTCAATTTTGGAATTGATGAATTGTATTTGTTTCCTGGTATTGCCACAAATCTTTCTATTGTTTTGTGAGATTTCAAGGTGAAAAAAATAGAATATGGTAAACTATGGTACTGTAGTTTTCCTACTGAAAGTACCTATTTGGTCATTTAGTGTAGGATGTGATTGAATATGTTGATTATCATGGAGAAATTATTAACCAAAAAATAATGTAATAAATGTAATCAAATTATATCCCTATAAAAGCTGGTATGTTTTGAAATAATATTGTATTTCCAATAAGAAGTGGGTTAACTGGAAACAAATGTCGAGAAAACACCTTGTTTACTGAGACAGATATTTATAACTAAACAATACATATAGGCAGTTTCTTGAATAAGTTGGGTTCAGTGGGGTGAAGTTATGAAATAACTTCATTTGTTCCCATGAAAGTGTCTTTAAAATATCCTATCTCATATCTTTCTTGCTTGGATCTCAGAGCTTTTCCCACATGAGCATATCACAAAGCTTTTTCAGTTACTCTTAGTTATAAACAGTCTCAATTTCAGGCATTAAAATCTAAATCTGAGCCTTTAGCTAGTTTATAGGTTCTCCTTATTCTCTGGCTTTGGCTGAAGTGAAAAGGAGGGGGCAGAGATGGAAGCGGATGGCAGCAGCACCAGAACTGCCAGCAGCAGCACTTGATGCTTAGGCTTGAAACTGGCATACTGCCACTGCATTCTCTAAGCCAAAGCAAGCCATAAGTCCAGCCTGTATTCAAAGGTTAGGGAAATAAATGCTTCTCTATTACTGCAACATTAAATTTCAAATGGCTTAGATACTTGAAGGATAAGAAATTGGAGACATTATTGCAATCAATCTACCACAATTGTTTTTTGCTGCTTTAGAGACGACTCCCCCAAAACCAGCACAATATATTTTAGCATGAGAGATGTCCCTTCCAGCTTGCCGCTCTCTCCTTAGTACTGCTTCTAGTGGTACTTCACACTTTCACTTAGCCACAGCAGCCAGATCTTCAAGAAGGGGGCCTTTCAGAATATCTCAAGTCCAACTCCCTTTTGTATGTCCCTTCTGGTTCAAAGGACACTTTCATTTTTGCTTCACCATCCGTGGAAGTATAGCTTTACCACTGGAGCCCTCTCTCCCCAACTAGAAACAGATACTTTCAGTCTCTTATTTCTAAACTTTTTCAGATAAAAGTTTTTCTAACTCCAGAGAACACATTTCATGCTTCTCTGGGTGGTCTCTAACAACCCTCCCTCTTCCTTGGCTTGAGACGTTGAGATGGAAATAAGAGAAATATCAGTGAGGAGAGAGAAATGCTCAGCACTCCATCAACTCTCTCCAAAGAAATCACCACTAATAATTATTCTCTCTTGCCACTCTTACTTCTTATTTGCCCTTGAGGAAGATCAGCTAAGGGACCATTAGACCTTTTTTCCCTTCTCAATTCCCCAGTAAGTCCAAATAGAGGTTCTGTTTGCAGATGCAAAGTATTACAGCAGGAAATCCCCATCTAATAATTCTATATTAAAATTTAAATTAGATTATTAATTTAATTGTGAAAATTTAGAAATTGAATGATTTGGATTGTAAAAGATCTTAATATGCTTCGGGGACCTGGAGATCGTTGATTTATAGGAAAGAATCGAGGAGTCTGTAAAATTTGTCTTCTGGAATTTGAATAGCTGTCAAATCAGACGAGAGATGTAAATACATGTCTTGTTCATCTTTATATGCCAACACTTACCTTAGTCTCTGGCAGAACTATTCTATGATATTCATTAATTAAACTGATTTGAATTAAAATATTTCTTTGAAGCTTCTGAGGGAAAAACTTGGATCAAAACATAAGATTCACGGGGAGGTAAATTCTAGTTAAATGGAAGGCAAAGCTTCTCATGAATTATAGCTGTACAAAATAGGCTTCCTAAAGAAGCAGTGAGATAGTACACCTGTTCAAGCAGAAGGTGTCTGGCCATTTGCGAGTGATACTGTGAAAACATTTCTTACATTGAATGGGAATAGGGAGTAAATCATAAATGTTTCTTCTCTGCTAGTTCTTAGATGCTATAGTTATTTCACATGTACTCTAGTTATATTTTTAAATATAAATAAGTTTGATTGGTTGACAGGTTGTCATAAGCATAGGTCACATATATTATGTGAAATTAAAATTGTATTTGTAATTTTCCATGTGCAATTTCTAAAATTTTGATCATATATACTCAGTCATGGAAACCTACTCATTTTCCTCATTTTCTCATAACTATGAGGTAAGTAGGTGTCTCAAACAGTGGTAGTATATATATCTTTAAATACTTTGAAATAAGTCACTCTGTGAATATTTGTCTCATGCCCACTACCTATTGGTGTATCAAAATGGTAAAAGTTGTCTTGTGGGCTATTGCATTTTGTAAGTTTCTGCCAAATTAGTATAACCTTTTCATTTCCTTTTGTACTGATTTAATTTTTTGTCACCATTTTCACTTTTGAGGATTCAAATACTTGATGCATTATCTCAAAGACCACAAGACAAAGCACATTTTATTATTTATGTTTAGCAAGTACTGCATCAAAATTTACACAAATTTAATATCAAACTTTAGCTAATGTTTGTTTTTATCCAAAAGTAGATGCATCAAAATAAGTTCCAGGAAAATGTAATAATTGGCTATAGTACCTAAGATAATATTATTAAATTGCATGAGAATTAAATGTGCCTTTAGTGTGCTCCAGAAAACTCTCCTTTTCAATAATAATCAAAATTTACAAATGGCGTGTGTAGAATTCTAAATGCAAGTAACACTCAAAATGATTACTGGGATTTTAGTATGTATTCCTTTCCTTCCCATATTCCCATATGCTGCAAAATCTCCAAGGCCTCTACCAAGGTCTACTTTTAATGGAAAAAAGCCATCCCTGATGGGTCCAGTTCTCATATATGAAAATCCTGCTCCAATATCTACTGTTTTGATAGTTTTCACACAGTTAGCAATCATTGAATAATTATTTAATCATAATTAAATAAATTATTAGTAAAAACACCCTGTACTCTAGCTAAGCTACATAGCATATTATGTTATTCTCTGATTGTTTTATGTAGCTCATCACTGCATGAGGGTGGGATCATGTAGGTAAGATTAATGTATCACCTGAGAATTTAGGTATATAAAAAAATCTAGTGTTCTGCCTCATTTAAGCATGTTTTAAGAGTTGGTAATAAAACAGGAAAACATTTTATTTCTCTGACTGAGCATTCAAAGAGCTAGGAACCATTTCCAGGCAGAGATTTGATCTAGGGATCCACTGAGACAAGTGCCGTTGCTGAATTGTATGATCATTTATCTTTGTAGAGTTTTGCTTCTCATGTCTCCCAAACAGCAGCTCTCATAATAGAGCAGGTGTCTCAGAGATTGAATGAAATGGAAACTTCTCCCTCGTAACAGCATTCTGTGTATTTACTCTTCAGGTTACTTCTTGTCCCCCAAGATTCTGCCATCTCAGTGCTCACAGTTGTCACTCATATATTTCCCATATGCTTGTCTATATTGATTGTGGTCTATTGGTTATCAGTATTTGTGGGACTCTTTCTTCTGATTTTTTCTATTTCTAGACGTCTTTTTTTCTTTAGTGCTCTTTGCCTATCTTTATTTTCACAGAGGTTACTTTGAACTCATAGTTTATTGGATTTTCTTTTCATATGTCTTTCAAATTGTTTTTCTTTAGGCTTCACAGAAGTCTTACACAAAGTTCGGTCATTATACTTCTTAAACTTTGTCAACCTTTGAATAAATAAACAAACAAACATCCAAGAACCCGCATGAATTGTTTGATTAAGCTAATATATAAAACTGTATTGGATTCATATGAATAACCACCACCTATCAGTCCTGGGTTAGTGGAAACATTTATAACTTAAAGGTCAATGTTTTATGTGATCATTTAGTGAGGCTTAGCTGCTAGAGTGTGCCCATGAAAAGCAGCCCCAGCTTTACCTTGAGGAAAGACTCCAGAGTGTTTTATATAGATGTGCCAAAATGGTTCTTTTGAAACAATAATGTTTTCTGCATATTTTTCTCTTTCTTCATTTCAAACAGTTGGCCAGGTTTTGTAATTTGCCTCGTGGATTTTTACAGAACATATAGAGTTAGGATGGCTAAAGTCATTGGCTCTCCCTGCTCTTTGTGAAACTTCAGCCCATTAAATGATCATTTTGCCTGTCCCACAACTCACATGAAGGGAGAGAGAAAGAGAGATGGCTTTTGAAGAGGGAGGGAAGGAAAAAGAGGAAGATTGAGATTGGAAAGAGACCAGTAGTAAAGGGTCCTGGTGAGGTCAAGGACCTACAAATAATTCAGAAGCAACCCTCTAAGAACATGACAGCCCTTAGAAGGATGGCTTATGATGGGCTAAAGGAGTCTAGGTCTCATGCACAGGAGCTCTCAGACTCACCAAATGAGTCACAAACATGTTTGGCAAGCAGAAGAACTGCCAGACCTGAAGAGAATGTCTTAATAACAGCTAAAACTGCATTTCCCAGCAGCTTGGTGGGGTGGAGCTCGGATCTGGATTCAAGTTTAATGTTACTTAAGTAAAATAACAAATGAAAACTTTTTACACATCTGAGCTTTTTGGAAAAGATCCCTACCTACACCTGGAAGCTAATCTGAAACTACTAAACATCTTCATGTTGCACATATCTGCATCCTGGACTGATTATAATCTCCATCTTCCAAAATGGTTTCCAAGACAACTGTGCTCATCTGCATCAAGCTAACAGAGTGAGAAAAACATGGAGGATATCAATGATACAGATTGCATGCATCAGCTTTGAAGTGGCACGTATCACTTCTGTTTACATCTCATTGGATGTAAAAAGTTATACTCATTGGTCTATTCTGGCTGTGTGCCCAGGAAGAAGAAGGCCCCAGTTTGTGAACAGATAACCAGCCTCTTCCAGTGTTTATCTTTCTGGTTACTAAATATTTATGTTGTCCTTCCTCCCACATATGGAACACATTAACCATATCCTCAAACAAGATAACCCAAAGTGTAATCCAGTCACTGCATCTAGCGGAACACCCAGAGTCTCTGGGTGATCTGTGCTCTTTTCTGTAAGATCCAGATGTTCCTTTTTGTGGACTGAAATATACATTGGATATGCAATGATAAATCAGGGGTACAATAAATGCCATAAAAACTTTCATTCAGAACAAAGAAGCATGGAAAACACCCAGCAATTACTGATCTATAGAAATTACAAAATCCTGCTGGGGTACAAGACATTTCTTGTCTTTATAAAAAAGAATGAGAAATTGCAGATATTTGGAGAGTATTGTGGTATAGAATCTCCATATATTTATGACTTTTTCAAACTTTCACAGTTTTCCCATTCACATGTAGGTCAGCACGCCATCTTGTAGCACTTTTCTAGGGATTTGGCAAGAATGCAGATGAAGCTGGACTTGGGCTACATGGTTTCCAGCCTATTCCTATGTTTCAAGCATGGCAGAGAAATAATAGAGAGGGGCATTAGGACCACAAATAGATCAAACATCACCATTAGACCCAGAATTTAGGGTCAACACTGGGAAAGGGGAAGTCTGAAGAATGATTAGGATTAAATATTTCACTGGCTCTGTAGGTTTAGTACTTAAGGGTCAGTTTTAATTTGAATTAAACAAATAAACAACTGGATATTTCTTGAACAACTACATTTTAGGTTGAGATTCATACCTGCTGCATAGGTAAGATTGTCTTCTAAGTACAAGATACATTATTCTAAGACAGCAAAAGATGGAACGTATTGTAATATTTTTTATAAATGTTCAATTTGGAGGAAATATGGTTGGCAACAAAAATTTTAAAGAAAGGAGAAGAAAAAAAGAAAATGTTGGCACCATAGATGCAGTAATGTCTGGGGAAACAAAAACCCATTCGTGCCAACATGATCTCCCTAGTAGTGAGGAGATGAATTCCTGGTGACATTAAACATTTCAAACATTTTTATTCTTCTTTTCTGACTTCATAGTTAGCATTAGACATTCTGATATTTTGGCATCTAACATAGCATGTCTATGGGGTTAAAAAAAGGTGTGTCAAGCTGGCTTCAGTATGTGATCTGCTTGATAATTTTATTTCTAATTATAAATTAGCTTTCCAATTTTATGTGATGGCTCTGTAGCTCTGAATAAAACCAGCTCTTAGACACTGTGGAGACTTAAACATTGGCACAAACGCTTTGACTTTCTTCTCATTGTCACTGCCTTGACAAACAGAAAGAACACCGTAGAAGTGACTCTGGTGGCTAAGGAAAGCATTCTGCCTATTTCTCCTAGGATTCTCACCTTTGGATTCCTGAACACCAAATAAGAAGCCTGACTATGCTGAGGCTACCGGGTTGGAGAGACCACACGGACAAAGCCTGAGACGATATTGAAAGAGTGAAATGTCTCCTTCGACTCCAAATGCCACTCCCTGTTCCTACTTTAGCTACTAACTGCAACCACATTAGAGACTCTGAGATGGAACCACCCATCTGAGCTGTTTCCCAATTCCCAGTGCACAGGAACTATAAGATATAATAAATGACTATTGTTGGTTGAAGGCACTAAGTTTTAGGGTGATTTTTTAGGCAGGAATAGATAACTAGAAGAGACACCAAGGAGCTTGGATGTCTGAGCTTGTGACGAACAGGGCCAGGAGCAGAGTAATAATGAAACTGCTGAATCACTTTCGTCTTGTGAGGCCTCTTGGTGGACAGCCAGTCAGCCATTTAACTTCAACCATTTAGCTATACCTTTTTTTCTTTTAAAACTTGACTCTAGCTAGAAATTCCCTATAGAGAATGAAACTATTTTACACTGCTTTTTATCCTGCATCTGCCTAATTTGAAGTTACCAATTTACAGGAGCCACATAATTCATCCTAACTGATCGATAACAGGTGTCAAGAAAGCAACACCATATCATTTGAAAACAGGACCCCCAGAATCCTAGACTTGATCAAAACTGGCAAGGAGAATCTTATTACCAGACATCACATATGGAATATTGCTACCTAACATTTATAGAGCAATGGAGCACTCGTGTGCCAAACATGGTTCCAAAAGCTTGCCTTGCATGTACATATTTGATCCTTACAACACCTCTGTGAGGTAGATTCCATTATTATCTCCATTTTGCAGATAAGGAAACTGAGTCACAGAGAGATGAGGCTACCTTACTTTTCCAGGGTCACCCTCAAGTAAGAGGATAAAGCAGAAATTAAGCCCAAGTTGTCTGGATCTAAAGCTTATTTCATTATCTATTGCACTTTATTGCATCTGAATAGACTCCCATCTCTAAAGTGGAATTATTCATGGTTGTTTCTAAATATGTAACATGGTAAAGGATAAAGAACAACAATATTGGAGTCTAGGTTTATATAAGATCTCAGTCTCTTATTGTCTGTATGGCCTCAGACAGGTTCCTCTGAACCTTCCTTTTTCTTAAAGTCTATATAATAGAGATAATAATAATACCCACCTTTCAGGGTTAAATTTGATAACATTTGTTCAGAACTTTGCACAGTAACAGCACTGCTAGCTATTATTGTTTAATCATCTAATTTGGATGGCAGTCAAATTATCAGCTGATAAGGTAAACCACAAGATGGAGTTATAAACCAAAGGAAAGTACAACTAAAGCAGGCTTCAGCTGAGTTGAGATTTGCTGTAAAGATCGTTCACTAGATATGACACAGTAGAGTGACATCAACCACATATGTGACTTTTGAGGAAGTTTGCCAAAATAACAGAAAGAAAAAAACAATTTCAAAGTATAGAAAATTCTAGCTATCTTAAGCCTGAGAGTTAGCATGAGAGGAAACAGGCGAATCTTTTTTCTCAGTCTCTGTCTGTAGTAACTCTGATGGTAGGGAGCATCTTGCCTCAATGGATGTGGTTCTAGTATTTTAATAAAAGTCTTTTTTCCCCCAAATATGAGTTTGAAGCATGATAAAACTGTTTAATCTGGTTCTTGCCTGATAAAGAGCAATTTATTCTAATGTTGCAGAACGAACTAGTGCTGGACTCACTATAGTGACAGGCAACATCATGCTGATCTCTAATGAGGTATGTCTTCCCTCAAGAATCTTTAAGGGTAACATTTATTATAGTTAATTTTCATTGTTGGACTTATCTTGTGATGCCACCATATTCTCAGCGTGGTTTATTTGTCATTGTTGTTTTTGTTTGTTTGTTTGCTCATTTAGGCCCTTTTCTTGAAACAGCAAAGAAACTTCAGTCATAAAACACTTGGGCCATATATAGAAAAGCACACTGACATTCAAACTTATGCATGATAAAGTGTATTAATGAATAAATCTGTTCTAAAATTGTTAGCTTATGTTTTTTTCTCACCTACAAATGTTTTTAAAGAAATTATCTTTTCATAGTACTACAAATTCCTCAGCTAATGGTATAAATTTCATATGGGAACACATGTTCTGGCTTTTGATTCAGACAGTAGATGGTTGACTATATCCCCGGCTACATTAGTGGTTATTATTGCGAGCAATCTTATCTAAAAGGGAAGAGTAGGAATTCATGTTTTCATCACTTAGTTTGTTGATGCCTGAGGTTTAGAACCAACCCAAAGCAGTATTTGTCAGTTATCTTTGAAGTGAACAAAATATTTTCAAATGCTACAGAATTTTTTCTCTGAAGTACACAAAAACACGCAGATTCCCTTATGTACTTAATATTTATATATTTGGTGTTTAATCTTATTAAATTGGCAGGCAAACTATGGACCAGTAATAAGGGCCTAACATACTTGAGTTATCAGTATTTATCCTAAAGCTTATTTTTCTGAGTTATGCCATTATATAATAAAGGTTCTTTGGTTTTAAGCAACAGAAATTATTCCATTCTGCTAAAGTTAAACAGAGCTTATATAGAAAAGTGTCAGGGGCTAATAAGGGCTAGGTTTTGGAATGAACCAGCACTAAGGCTGTCTTTCAAGCTGTGAAACAGGAATCAGCAGTTGGGACAGTCAGAACATCCCTCCCTCCATCTCCCACCACAAGAAGGAATGAAATTTCACCCATTGTTAACATTTATTTCTCTGCCCAAGATTTACACTGGTTTGGATTGGGTCATGTGTCGTCCATCCCTTCTTGGGGAACGACAGAGCCATTGTTCACAGCCCACCAGACAGCATTCAATGAGGAAGAAGTAATTTCTCAAAAAATTGTTGAGTGCTTTCGGAAAGAGGAAATTGATGCTGGCTGGCCAAACCCAACACATTTCTGCCCCAGTCATACAATTCTTTTACAGAAGAAATTTTATTAAATTGCCATTTACTTCATTCCCTCTCCCCTCTCTCACATAAATGTCATAATAAGCTAAAAGTTTCCTTCTGTTCTCCATTAGTTAGTCTAACTTTTACTTGATGTAAATCCCCATACTTGAAAAAAAAGAAAATGAAATAACATAGATCTGGCATATAGAGAGCCTCTTTCAGGCACTGGAGGTTCAATGGGGAGCTGAGGAAAGTTACCACAGGGTCCCCTGGAGTGAGAGGAAACAGGCCCATGTGGTCAAGGTATCTACTTGGGCTTGAAGACGGACATCTGAGGAACTTCTACATGCTAGACTGCAGTTCTGGAGGCAGTGAGGCTGCAGTCCCGGTCCAAGGGAAGGAAATATTCCCCATCCCTGACTGCTTTCAGCTGCTGCCCGCCCTCAGGACTCTGAAAATATTTGGAAAGAGATGTCCACTGGGGTGCCCAGCAGCTACCACTATTCAGAAGGGAAGAACATTGAGACTATGAGGAATTGGAAATATTTCCTTGCTTTGCAGCCCCGTTAGACCTCTCCACATTTTGAGTAGAAAAGGATCCCTAAGACAGATGCTCCAGACATAATGTGGAGGTCAGGTGGAATTTTGCATGTACACCTTGGAGGTTTTCCATTTGCCTTTTATGATTTTCCAATGATAAAGTTAGTTTTGACCTCATTCATAGAGTAAGTTAATAAATAAATTATATTTATCTTTTAGGAAGTATAATCTGAGTAATTATCCCACAACCCCTCATTAATGAAAAAATCAATATGTCTTCCTGATACATTAGTGAAAAAAAAAACATCATAGAGGCAGGTGGTTTTACATTCTTATGGTGCTCTTTGATGCTATAAAAACTTTTAAAAAAAACAAAAAAAAAGTTAAATATTGTGGAGGAGAAGAAGAAATTATCTTGGTTTGACAGATAAAATAGTTTCTTGGAGAAAGGATTATTTGAAATGGTCTTGAAAAGTAAACAGAATTTTAACTATCAGATCTGATTTTGAAAAGATGGAGGTAACATGAGAAAAGTCTACAAAATTACAAGAGTTTTTCTTTAGAAAAACTTTTAGGCCTTTTAAGATATTAACATGAGCTCCACTACAACAGATGGTACATGGTTGGAAATGTTTGTTGATTTGTGTTTTGACTTGTTTAGTTTTTGTTTTTTATATAAAAAAATTGCATATATTTAATGTATACAATTTGATGAGTTGGGACATAGCACATACCCATGAAACCATCACCAAAATCAAAGTAATAAACATATCCATCACCTCCAAAACTTTCTTTGTGTCCTTTTGACTTTATTTTTTGTTTTTGTTTTTGTGGTAGGAACACTTAACATGAGATTTATCCTCTTGACACATTTTTAAGTGCACAATATGGTATTATTGACTATAGGCACTATGATGCACCATAGACCTCTAGAATTAATTCATTTTGTATAACTAAAACTTTATAACAATTGAACAACAACTGTACATTAACCCCTTCCCCCAGCTGCTGGTAACCACCATTCCACTCTACTTCTATGAGTTTGAGTATTTTAGGTGCTTCATATAAGTCAAGTCATGTGTCCTTCTTTAGCTGGTTTATTTCACTTAGCACAATGTCCTCCAGGTTTATCCATGTTGTTGCAAATGGCAGGATTTTCTTCCTTTTTACGGCTGAATAATATTCCATTGTGTGTATGTACACATTTTCTTATTCATTCATCTATCCCTGAACAGTTTCTCTGTTAGCTCAGTAGATAGAGCATGAGATTCTTGACTTGTTTTTTTTATAAATGAATTTAGATATCCCAAAGATGAGGCAGAATTTTTCTGATAACTAAATTGGTGACCCATACATTTCCAGGGTAAGAGAAGAGACCATAATGCTTTGCCATTCCTAAAGTCCCCCCAAAACTACTTAAAGGTCTCTAATTTATAGTTCCACTTGTTAAACAAAATGAATACCTCTGGAATAATGTGGGGGCAGTGCAGGGTGCCTACTGGAGAAATACAATGTTCGTGTAATCTTTTGCATATCAGTATTTTGAAGGAGAGTGATATTAACCAATGAAAGCCCTGTCTTATGATTTTGCCTCCTCAGATTTAGACAAATAATCTAGCCTTGGGTATATTGATATGTCTGGCATATACATGCAAAGAAAATGTTTGTTAAATAAATAAATGTCCTCTGTTCAGAAAGAGCTGATGATGGTAAAAATGCCATTAATACAGCATGGTCAAAATTATTTCATCTAAATGGCCCAGTACTAAGGTTTGTTTCTTTCACAGATTTGCCAGTTCACTGTTAAGTGTATGTACTTGTGAAACAAAAATGAGTGTGTAACAATTATCTAAATACTTTCAAAACAAATAGTCAAACTTTTTAAATCATTATTCAGAATTATTTAACCTGCTTTACTTTTCCCCTGGCTATGGTAAAATAGTTAGTAAAATTCGTTGGTTCATTGAAGAGGAAAAAATAAGGAAAAATGGTTTATTTCTAGCCCCCATAGTCAAATGCAGTAGCTGTGGATTATTGTTTAGGTGTAAAGCATCAATATGTGGAATATTTCAGGGTGAACTCTCTGTCTACTCATCAAATCTTAAGCTTTTTGAGGGCACAGAATTCTGTATGTTATAGAGACTCAATATATATTATTTAGATTGAATTAAATGCTCAAGTTACTAGCTTTCATTACTAGCTGACCCCTTCCCAACCTTACACAACCCCTACCATTTTGAGGGAGGAAATACTTGGTATAAATGGCTATCTTAATATGGAAAGCAGCTTGATTATATCTTTGATATTTAGTGGAAATTTTCTAGTCAAGTCTTTATATGAACTGTCAGCAGATGTTTACAGGAATGTCTTACATGCATCTTTGTGTCATACATTCAACTTCTACCCAGACCTTTCCTTCCCAAAAAATTATAGGCATGCTCTCCTATAGAGCCAGGCTCAAGTTTCCTAGTACTATCTAATTTGTACCTTTACCTTTCTTTGACATCCACATCTTGATGGAATTAAAGACTAAGATTTTTCATAATTTAGTTTGCTATCAGCATGCATTGAAACCAGAGCAGAAAAACAAATACACAGTGACATCAGAACAGGAAGCCTAGTGCATAACTCAGAGGAACTCAAAGAGACTGTAATTGCATGCTGAAATCAAAATAATTATTGATCTGCAAATCCTTACCTATATACAAAGAGAAAAAAATATTTTGAGAACAAAGGATACCCAATCTACGCAATTATAAGTTCCTGGCATTTTGTCAGCATGTGGATTAAATGATGACTAAGGGAAAGCCCCCACCCCATCCTGCCATGGTTTTTGATGTACCTGTGTGTACCCCTGGAGGTTGATTTTTTTTCAAATCATTACTCAGCATACCTTCAGATACCTTAGGTTGAAAACTCATGGCTCGTTTTCAGCTTCCTCTTTATGAGACAGCTTGCCATTGTTTTTAGTGGTTTACTAGTATTAAATAATATTTAAAGAAGTAGACCTTAATTTATGCCCATAGAATTAAAACTTGGCACACAATAGACCACATTTTAATGTATATTTCCTAGAACACTTAGTAACCTTGTTTATATGAATTTTGGGTGCATCTTATCTAGAATAAAATTCTCAAGATCTTGGTTGCTCACCAGTTAGGGTTACTGAAGAAATAGAAACGGCACCAAAAATTTGAATAGAGAAGATTAACATAAAGAATTAATAATGAAAGGGAGTTAAACACTATACTGGGTAAAGGAAGACTCTAAGGGGTCTAGAGATAGTAAGTTTTAAAACAAACATCTACAATATCTAGGCTGAGGAGAGTTGACAATGGAAGAACAATAACTTAGCAGTTGCCCCAAGATTGAAGTTCAGATCTCTTCGAAGAAGGCAGGATCAGGTACTCTCCAGGATTAAAGAAACTTGCCAGAGGGCACGGATCACAGCTGGTGGGCCACTAAGTGGGGAGAATATGACCTGAGAGTGCAGAATGGCTGGAGTTGATCCATGAGGGTCAGCCATTAGGTTTCTTTCCTGAATAATAGGAAATGAGGACCAGAATCTGAAGGAAAGTGTCCTCCTGCTGATATTGCCTTATAGTGTTCTTTAAACTTTTTCTATTATTGAAACTGACATTGTGCCACCAGGAAAAGAGAAATGTTTACAGGGAATGCCTCTAATATCACAAAGCAAGGCAAAGAATGAAGGGTTTGGAGCTGAGAGTGAAGAAATGAATAATTAGCACACGCATGTATGTGATTAATCTAACTCAGGTGTCCATTTTTTTTAATCTTCTCAAGCATCCTCTCAACCAAGAGTAATAAACTCATATGATCCTAGAAGCCCAGAAGATAACCCAAATGAAATAGAATATATAAAAGGCAATAAGGAGTGATGTGAACTGATGTGAAGTGAATATATTTTGCCTCCTAAAAGTGATCTGGTTCATATATGAATATCTGCATTCCCCATAATACTGTGTCAATAATTATAAAACTAAATAATAAAACTGTCTACAAATCAGAGGATTTCATTTCATTTTTTTTTGTTGTTGTTGTTTTTGGTATGGCCAGTGAGAAATACAATTCTGAAGTTAGTTATGGAACCACAGATTCAATCGGTTATCCAATTGATTGGAAAGGATTTATCATTCACCCACTGGTTAAGTGTTGTCCCCTAAAAGGTTCCCAAATAAATTATTCAGAGTATTTAACCAGATATATGTATGAGTGTTTTGGGGACTAATTAAAAATAATCATTTTTATCTTTTTTTATTTTTTACTTTTATTTTACTTTATTTTTATTTTATTTTATTATTAGTTTCAAGTATACAGTACATTAGTTAGACATTTACATAGTTTATGACATGATCCCCCTAATTGCTCTTTCTCTCCTCTGACTCTACACCTAGCCAATACATTACTGCTAACTGCATTCCCTATGCCATGTTCTCCATCCCTGTGACCATCTATCAACTACTAATTTGTCCTTCTTTAAAGTTTCACCCCATTTTCACAGCCCCCCAATTCCCCTCCCCTCTGGCCATCACCAGATTGTCCTCTATATTTGTGAATTTGTTTTTGATTAGTTTGTTCTTTTTGTTCCTTAGATTCTGCATATAAGTGAAATCATATGGTATTTATCTTTCTTTGTCTGACTTATTTCACTCAGCATAATAACCTCTAGGTCCATTCATGTCATTGCAAATGATAGGATTTCATTTTTTTTAATGGCCGAGTAAAATTCCATTATACATATGAATCACGACTTCTTTATTCAATGGTCTGTTGATGGGCATTTAGGTTGCTTCCATATCTTGGCTATTGTAAATTGTGCTGCCATGAACATAGGGGTGCATAGATCTTTACAGATAATTTTTTGTTGTTGTTTTCTTTGGCTAAATACCCAGAAGTGCAATTGCTGGGTCAAAAAGTACATCCATTTTTAATTTTTTGAGAACCCTCCAGACCGTTTCCATAGTGGCTGCACCAGTTTACAATCCCACCAACAATGTATGCAGGTTCCCTTTTCTCCACATCCTTGCCAACACTTTTTGTTCTTTGATTTATTGATAATAGCCATTCTGACAGGTGTGAGATGATATCTCATTGTGGTTTTAATTTGCATTTCTCTGATGATTAGTGACCTTGAGCATTTTTTCATATGTCTATTGGTCATCTGTATTTCCTCTTTGGAGAAATGTCTATTCAAGTCTTCTGCTTATTTTTTAATTGGATTGTTTGGGTTTTTTTGTTGTTGTTGTTGGGTTGTATGAGTTCTTTATATACTTTGGATATTAACCTCTTATCAGATGTATCATAAGTGAATATCTTCTTCCATTCAGTTGGTTGTCTTTTAGTTTTGTTGATGATTTCTTTTGCTGTGCAAAAACTTTTTAATTTGATATAGTCCCCTTTGTTTATTTTTTCTTTTGTTTCCCTTGCCCAAGGAGATATGTCTGAAAAGAAATTACTAGTAGCAATATCAGAGAGATTACTGCCTATGTTTTCTTCTCAAAGTTTTATGGTTTGGGGTTTATTTTAAGTCTTTAACCCATTTTGAGTCTATTCTTGTATACAGTGTAAGAAGGTAGTCCAGCTTCTTTTATTTTTTTGCATGTATCTGTCCAATTTTCCCAAAACCATTTATTGAAGAGACTGTCTTTATTCCATTGTATATTCTTGCCTCCTTTGTCATATAATAAATGAGCATATAGGCATGGATTTATTTCTGGGCTCTCTATTCTGTTCCATTGATCAATGTATCTGTTTTTATGCCAGTATCATGCTGTTTTGATTACTGTAACCCTGTAGTATAGTTTAATATCAGGTAGTGTGATTCCTCCAACTTTGTTCTTCTTTCTCAAGATTGCCGTGGCTATTGGGGGTCTTTTATGGTTCCATATAAGTTTTAGAATTATTTGTTCTAACTCTCTGAAAAATGCCATTGGTATTTTGATAGGGATTGCATTAAATCTATAGATTGCTTTGGGTAGTATGGCCATTTTAACAATGTTGATTCTTTCTACTCATGAGCATGGTATATACTTCCATTTATTTGTACCCTCTTCAATTTCTTTTTTCAATGACTTATAATTTTCTGAGAACAGATCTTTTACCTCCTTGGTTAATTTTGATTCCCAGGTATTTTATTGTTTTCGATGCAACTGTAAATGAGATTGTTTTCTTAATTTCTCTTTCTGAAAGTTCATCATTGTTGTATAAAAATGCCACTGACTTCTGAATATTAATTTTGTATGCTGCTACTTTATTGAACTCATTGATCAGTTCTAACAAATTTTTGGTGGAATCTTTAGGGTTTTATATATATAGTATCATGTCACCTGCAAATAATGAGCTTTACTTCTTCCTTTCCAATTCAGATATGTTTTATTTTTCTTTCTTATCTGATTGCTGTGGCTAAGACTTCCAATACAATTTGAAGAGGAGTGGTAAAAATGGGCATCCTTGTCTTGTTCTTGATTTTAAGGAAAATGCTTTTAGCCTTTCCCCATTGAGTATGATATTAGCTGTAGGTTTGTCATATATGGCCTTTATTATGTTGAGGTATATTCCCTCTGTTCCCACTTTGCTGAAAGTTTTTATGATAAATGGATGCTGGACTTTGTTGAACACTTTTTCTGCATCTATTGATATGATCATATGATTTTTATCTTTTGATTTGTTAATGTGGTATATCACATTAATTGATTTATGGATATTGTACCAAACTTGCATCCCAGAAATAAATCCAACTTGATCATGGTGTATGATATTTTTAATACATTGCTAAATTCGGTTTGCTAATATTTTGTTGAGGTTTTTTGCATCAATGTTCATAAGAGATATTGGCCTATAGTTTTCTTTTTTTCTAATGTCTTTGCCTGGTTTTGGAATCAAGGTAATGGTGGCCTCATAAAACGAGTTAGGGAGCCTTTCCTCTTCTTGAGATTTTTGGAATAGTTGGAGAAAAAAATAGGTGTTAATTCTTCTTTGAATGTCTGGTAAAATTTGCCTATGAAGTCATTTGATCCAGGACTTTTGTTTTTTGGGAGGCTTTTGATTACTGATTCAATTTCGTTGATGGTAGTAGGTCAATTCAGATTTTCTGTTTCTTCTTGATTTAGTCTTGGGAGATTGTATGTTTCTAGAAATATATCCATTTCTTCCGGATTGTTCAATTTGTTGGCGTATAATTGCTCATAGTATTTTCTTATGATCTTTTGTGTTTCTGTGGAGTCTGTGGTTATTTCTCCTCTTTCATTTCTGATTTTATTTGAGTCCTCTCTCTTTTTTCCTTGATGAGTTTGGTTAAGGGTTTGTCAATTTTGTTTATCCTTTCAAAGAACCTACTCTTGGTTTCATTAATATTTTGTACTGTTTTTCTACTCTATCTTGTTTATTTCCACTCTGATCTTTATTATTTCCTTCCTTCTACTTACTTTGGGCTTTGTTTGATGTTCTTTTCCTAGTTCTTTTAAGTGTGAGGTTAGATTATTTATTTGATCTTTTTCTTGTTTCTTGAGGTAGGCCTGTATTGCTATGAATTTCCCTCTTAGGTCTGCTTTCACCGTGTCCCATAGATTTTGAGTTGTTGTGTTTTCATTTTCATTTGTATCTAGGTATTTTTCTTCCTTGATCTCATTGTTAACCCATTCATTGTTTAGTAGCATGTTATTTAGCCTCCACATGTTTGTGTATTTTCCAGGTTTTTTTTTCTTGTAGTTGATTTCTAGTTTCATCGTGATCAGGGAAGATGGTTGATATGATTTCAATCTTCTTAAATTTATTGATACTTGTTTTGTGTCCTAACATGTGGTCTATCCTGGAAAACGTTCCATGTGCACTTGAGAAGAATGTATATTTTTTCTGCTTTGGAGTGAAATGCTCTGAAAATATCTATTAAATCTATCTGGATATTTTTATTTTGTATTGGAAAATAAGCAAGCAAAGGAAGCAAGGATCCTTGTATTTAAATATTTTACATGTTATGCCTAATTTGAATTAGAATACATTTTCACAGTAAAAATTACCTTGTTTATAATTTAAAAAGCAATAGTAATAGCAGCAACAGGCTCTATTACAATTTTTGCAGAGGTAAAAAAAGAAATAACCACTTAAAGCATTGTAATTACATCAATATTATTAAATCCTCTACGTATGTTTTTAAAGGTCAAAATCCCAACATTAATTACCATTCTGCACTGAAGCATGAAATGGCTTCAACATCCCTAGCTAAACAAAGATTACAACTAACTTAATAAGGATAAAGCCTGGACCTGAGAGAAACAAAAAGATTTGGCTATAAAGAAAAGAAGTATGTTTTACAGATCCATATGTTTGGTATTTTCCAAGTGGACCATCTCTCATGTGACTTTATTTTTCTTTTCAATTAAGGTGACTTGTTAAACATATAATTAAATGTATTTGACATTTTATATCTTCATAAGATTTTTCATATAAAAGTGTACAAACCTGAAACTCTCTTTGTAAAATCCTAGGTCCCAATTTATGGTTTGGAAAATGTGTCTATTATAATTATACAATGGCAACATAGGAACCACCATATTTACGTATAGTCAAAAATCAAAAGTAGTCTTAGGTACCTGGATTTGGAAATGAGATGTGTTAGATGTATTCTATAAAGTGTTGCAAATATACTTACTTCTATTTAGCTTCTGAAACTAAATTGGAGACAGTGTGATATGGTGATATGAACTCAGACACATTCATCATGCAGGACTACTTTCACATTCTAGCCATGCCTATGCTAGTGATAGGGTCTTGAGAAAGATACCCAATTGTTGAGCCTTGACTTACTTACCTGGGAAGATAATGTTTAACTTGTAGAGCTATTGAGGGGATTGAAAGGTATCTTCCATGAAAAA
This sequence comes from Pteropus vampyrus, assembly GCF_000151845.1. Taxonomy (NCBI): domain Eukaryota; kingdom Metazoa; phylum Chordata; class Mammalia; order Chiroptera; family Pteropodidae; genus Pteropus; species Pteropus vampyrus. Next base: position 658,567 of record NW_011889495.1, on the reverse strand, counting down.
CACTCAAAATAGAGCTTGGCAAAGTAAATATTAGGTTTTTTTACTTGAAATACATTATGGTTTTCTCATATCCATGAATTAGAGTAAAACTTTGTAATGATATAGAATATTTTAAGTAAATATAGTCATTTAGATAAATCTGATATTCATTTTATGTTAGACATTTACTTTCCCCTTTTCCTGCTTATTTTGTCCCCCACCCTCTGCTATTCACTACCTTCTTATTTTTGTTCTACTTATTTTTACAGTTTGTTTTCTATAGGCTATCCTGCATCATTTTCTAATCAATTAAAATGCTTCTTAAAATATCTGCCAGAATTTTTGGTCTGCTCTAAAATTGCCCATATGGATTTCTGACCTAAAACATCAGGTTCAGGATTAGATTTCCCTGATTACTCATAGAGAATCCCATGACAAAAATAGGAAAAAAATCCATTGATCAGTAAGACTCCTGTAAAACTAAATGAACAACTCTGCCCAACTCTCATAAATTATTACTTTGGAACACTAACCAGTACTTGTTAAGTTCATATACATAACTTACTACCTGATGTGACAATGCTTGAGTGAGTTACAATTCTAAGGAATTTGTAGATGGCTTTATATATGTGTACGTGTGTACACATGTGTGTATGTGTGTATTTTTTCTCTTTAGAGCAGTATCTCGCTCACTTACCTTTACTTTTACTTTAGTGGCTATATGTCTTCATACATCATCTAACTGCAAGATGAAAATGAATCAAAATGAAATTATAGTGTTACGGGGATACCATTAACCATTAGAAAAAGAGTACAGCATCTAGATGTACGATAAAAATTGATGTAAAATATTATATGCTCTTAATTTCATAAATGCCAAAGGGGTCATCCTTACCAGGGAAAGTGGCAAAGAAAAAAAAACACGTTAATGGGACACAGCTCCCTTGCTTTTTTGTCACAGGTGGGCAGATGGGAATTTAAACTCCTAGTATTGGACATAAGTCTCTGTAACTGATGACTTTTTGCTGATTTTGCCTGGAAAAAGTTAGCCGATCTCCAGATTAAGATACACTTTTGGAATTTAGAAAGCGGTTTTTTATTTTCTAATGAGCCCTTGTGAAATCAGATTTCTGACCCTTAGGGGCTGATGACTTTCTAGCCTGATGTGTCTATTTTTGCATGGGTCAATTTGGGCCCTAAGACTGACAAGACTAAATGTGCTTCGGAAAGCCTAGCTTGTCACTTGGACTTGGAACTCAGGTATCTGGCCCTATTAGTGTCTCAGCTTTGTTGCTGTTGAGGAAAAGCTTCTGGCATTTTGGTATACCGAATTCACGTATCCTAATTGCCTGGACCTCACTCCTGATAATGCCTGTTATGGGCTGTTTCAGTGTCAGCACTGAGCCACTCAGGCACTGAAGTGAAGAGGCACAGGCTCAATAAACAGGACTCGGACTCTGGGACTGCTGGAAATTTAGGATACTCCTCTGCAGAGTCCTAGCTCTGAAAACATGGATGCTGGCTGGGTCACCTGCAGATGCCCTAAAGTAAGACCTTGTTCCTGAATGTGAACGTTTGAAATGGAGGCACTGAAGTTCTGATGCAGAGCCTGTTTGCAGTCCTAACTCTTGATTCCTACTGAGAGCTGCAAATTGGGGGAGAGCAGTCACCAGGAGTCTGACCCCTCCACCTATATCTGACAGATCAGGCTCTGGAATTCCTTTGGTTGGAGGGATGGCTCACTGATGCTGACTGTGTGTTCTGCTTTCCTGATTAGTTACAGTTTGCAACAATGGATTGACAGACAGCCTGACTCTACTTCCCTCACCCTTCTCCTGTTGCACACACCTTATTCAGGTGATTGAATCACTCAATGCAGCTATCTCCAGAAGGGGACCGATGTTATAGGCTGCTCACTAGGTAAATGATAAGGACAAGAGACATGGGGGAAGAGAGGTTATGTAAACCCATTTAAAAAAAATATTGAAAAATCAGGCTTTCGCCCTGACCAGTTTCTGAATATGATGTCTTTTTCGTTAAGTTGTATAAGAAATTTATTCTGTGAAAATGCTTTTGTCCCTCTTACACACAACTCTTCCAGGTGAAAGGTCTTGGTGAAAACAAAACGATCCAGAAAAAATTGTAAAATGAGGATTAATGAATGGGACACACTGATTTTTTTTAACAACAACAAAAACAAACAAAAACCCTGGCACCTGAGAAGGTGCAGGAGCAGGGGTAGGATATCGTGATCTTTATTTTCATAGCTGCTCCTGGAAGCTTTTTCCTCTTACTGAAGAAAAATGCTCATGCTGCCTTTGCAAGCTGCTATGAGCACTTCAGATTCAGGACTGCAGAGCTCAGCCCAGATCGCATATGATTGTGTGACTGTGAAGCAACAAGGGTGGGCCAGGTCCTGCACTGTCTCACAGAACACTTCCACTCGGCCGGTGATAAACTTGTGTTGAGGACAGAACGGTTTGGAACAGACTGCCTGAATGGGGTGGTGATTTTGGGGCCCTCCAACATAGTCACCAGTGAAAATCTCAGATATTTTCTTATCACATCATAGATGTTCTAAGTTATTCTGAAATTTCAATCATATTGAGCACTGCTTTGAAATTAAGTTAAATATTAGAACCTGCCACTAGTTTAATGTGTTTATAAAGAAGCAGATATATTATTATACCACATTTTAAATTTAACATTTTTAATATGGTCTGGCATAATTCATTTTCTTTGTAATCCTAGGTATTTTATTTGCTGCATTATTCTGAGAGCCCAATTCTGAGATGTCCATAGGATTCACCAGACTCCCAAAGGGATCTGCACAAAAGAAAGTTTAAGACTCCTTGCAGTGGGTCTAGATGTACAAATCACTAACGGGCAATTTATTACTTATAAGTGAATAAACATTTAGTGTCCTAAAGTTTTTCCAGTGACAAAAAAGGACTTGTTCTACAGATGACATTTAAGGGGGCAGCAGGAGCCAATCATAGTCACTTTATGATTTTATGCCATGCTTGTTCAATACGACAGTTACATATATAATGTATCTAAAAGGTGAGATATAATTGGGGGTTTATAATGATGGTGAGCTATCTGGAACTGTAATGCCTCCTTATAGAATGTAAGTTTCTTGTTGAACTTTATTTACCGTGTACGGAATAATCCCAAACTAAAATTCTGAAAATGTTCTACTGCACTGTCAGGCACCTCTATGATCACAGATTGCCACTTAATTCCATTTGGTACAAAGACGGTCCTCAATATAGCTGATGAAAGTGGAAATGAAGACAGCCAAGTTAACCCTCACCAACACTGGCATGTCATAAAATTAAATGTCAAAGATAACTTAATTTTTGTTTATGTTGGCTAGGTTTTTAAATATTTTTTTGAAGTCTTATTTAAACCCTGATGAAACTTTTTGCAATCAAGTTAATGGTTAACACTTTAACATTTACCATAACTTAATAATATGAATTTTATTTTAGCACGTTCAGTTAAGCGTTGCTAAACTTGTGAAAATAGCTTATTAGTGTACTACCTTGCTCTTTCCTTAAAGATGTAGAAGATACCTGCAGCAAATGTTTTCCTTCACAAGGAAACAGTATGAAATAAGTTTTTCTAATTGTCTGTAACTAAAGTTTTTCTTTAATTGAATACAAAAATACTATGCATGTAAGAATAATAATAAAGTTTATTTTATGCTATTTTACAATCTTCTGCCCACAGCTCCTTTTCTTCACGGTAAACTGCACTTGTGTGGCCCACAGATGCCTTTATAATTTCTCACAGAGCATTTCCAGCATCATATCATCCATGCTGACTGTGCCAATGACGGGCCTAAAGAATAGTTCAGCAACAACACTGGCATTGATAAATCTCAGTAGAAAAAGGGCACTATTCAGTTCAGCGAATCTGGCCTGGTGCCCCCTGTGCGTCATCCTGATGTGTTCGCTGAGGATCTGCTGAGTTCCCTGCTGAAGTCCCTGAATGTAATTCACACACTGCAGGCCTGGCAGGTCTGGAGGAGAAAACAGGAGAAAAATTTTTCACATAAACAGTACATTCATCGAGCCCTTCACTAGCTTTTTAAATACATCAATTTCTGCCCCTTCCCAAATTAAACAAGAACTCAAAATTCCTGGTAAAAAGGGCTTTCCAGAACAAGGATAAATGCCAAGCCAGTTCTAAGTTTTCAGAAGCAATACTTTCAAGAAAGAAACATCATGTAATTATTCTTATTTAATATCCACTGTTTGTATCTTCAGTTAAAAACTGCTGGACCGGAGCCAACAAATGCACGCTCCAGTCCACTATCTATCTATGCAAGTATAAAGTACAATTATTTTAAGAAGTGAGTACTTTACCTTTTACCTGTGGGAAACAGGCCATTGTATAATGGCAAGAAGTTTTGTCAGATGACAAATATTTTACCACCCTCCCTTGAATTTCCCACCATTATAATGATTACCCAGATGATGGTGGTAAACTTCACAGTCACAAATGTGTCTCACAGTCTCATTTTAATTATTTGCCTGCAGGCTGATTTTAGTCTAGAGTCCCATGATAATTTAAGAGATAACACTGTCCACTTAGCTCATTGTACCATGATTTCTGTATTTGGGAAGGTCAAAAAAAAAAGTGATTCTAATGAGTATTCCAAAAGTCTCTTTTAAAATATCATTTTAAGAGGTCTTTGAAAGCATTGTTTTATAGCCATTAAAAGGTTAAAAAGTAAACATGAAAACACCATCGATTGCAACATGATTCAAAAGTAACATTTCAAATAGAGAACACATGACCTTCTTGCAGTACAGTGTAATACCCAAGTAAAACTGAGTGAAATACAATGCAAGAAAGAAGTGCCTATAAGTTTAAGATGGTAAGAGGAGGCTGCTTTTTAAAGTTCTTTGGTCCTTCATGATAGTAATATTATTGTAAAGGTCTTTAACTTGTATTTAAGTAATTATCACTTTAATGTTCTGTTAAAATGATGTCAATGATTACTGCAATCATTTTCCTTCTTTTTCTACGAAATCCAACAGAATTTTAAAAGCACCATGCTAATTATTACAAAGTAGCAGAGCCAAGTGTCCTTTAAAAAATAATAATAGCAATAGTGAGTCATTCCTATTATAGCCAAATACCAAATCTGATAGATAAAATGAGAACCAAAAAACAACATCTCTAATCCATATTCCAATTGATTATCCCAGTCCACACAATAACATCCACTACTACCTACAGTTTATTATCCAGGGTTGAGATCCAAGTTTATTGGGTTTGAATTCCACTGATGAGGGTAAGAAGAGGCTTGCATGAATTCCACCAGAAATCTGAAGCTCTTTCAGGTCTAGATTAATGGCTCATTAAAACTTCCTCTTGTGAACTCCACATCACTTTTCTTTGCTTTCATACCACACCCTTCCTTTTCCACACCCTGAAAGTGGCCTTTTCCCAAAAAAAGACTTGCCTTCGAAGTAGATACAGGAAAGAGAAAAGGTGGATAGATGGACTTCACAGTAAAAAACAAAAATGTTTAAACACAATGATTATGGGATACAAATGGATAAACAGCAAAGAAAGGACACGCACTAAACATGAATTACTTTTTCCCCCAATACAGGTGCATTTGTGTTTAAAACACTCAGCTTAGCTGGCTAACTTCATGTTAGGAGGATTCCAAAAAGCAGAGCAAGAATAAGGGAGGAAGGGAGGTAGGCAAGGAGGGAGGGAGGGAGTGTGTGTGTGTGTGTGTGTGTGTGTGTGTGTGTGAAAAGTATGCAAAACAAAGTGAAGGAAAAGAGGGAAACTGGTAACTAGTGGAACGTAAACTTCTGGAAGCTGAGCGCTTGTCTTACCTTTGTATTCCAACAGAACAAGGCACATTGTAGACGTTTAATAATACCCACAAGAAAACAGTTTCCCAATGATGTTAAACACCACCTGGGGCACTTATTATGAATGCAGATTTGCTTACCCTGGACCAGAACTATTGAATCAGAATCTCTAGGGGAGGAGCCTGGAGAGGTTTTAAACAAGCCTCCCCGCAAGCGTTTTTTTATGCACTCACAAGTTTGGAAAACAATAATATAAGTAAATGGCGACCTATAGTGATTGCTGGAATAAGCCAAGGTCTCTAGGTTCTGAAGTGTGAGTTCTGAATGAATTATTTTCCCACTAAATACAGCTCTGTACCCCTTAGAAAAAATGCTAGGCAGGAAGCAAGGACATAATGGAGACTCCTGATGTCAGGGAAAAAAAAGGATGTGGAGGGAACATTATAAAAACTATCCCAACTCAAGCTGCCTGGAAACTTCCTATCCACTGTGACCCTTTTGGAAGGATTCTGGTTGAAGATGACTCTAGTATTAAGACATACTCAAGACTGGGTACTTGGCTGTTCAGGGAGATGGTCTCCCATGATATGGTTGCACTGTGTGGAGGAGAGTGTCCAGTACCCAAGAGGCAACCTGAAAGTGTGGTGCAATAAACATCCCACTGGGCCTAGGAGACAGGAGGCCCATGTTCTATAACTCAGTGGCCATTTACTTTCAAGTAAGGTCATTTGGGACTAGGCTACCTAACGTGCAAATGGGGATGAGGCCAGAAGGGGTTGATTAGGAGGTCTCTAAGGTCTTTTCAAGCTCTAAAATACAGTGCTCCTGCTCGAGTCCCTACTGTGTCTTTTTCCTGCCCCTTTGCTAGCCTTATATTCACAGACACTTGGACGATGAGATACTCCAGCAGCTTAGGACCATAAAATGACTATTCAGAGGCAGACTCATGAAACACTAAACCCAGTATCCTGCCTGACAGTGTCCCTAGGAGATAATCTCCCTATGGGTCCTCATTAAATGTTACCTTCCTTGCCAGCCTTAATAGTTTCTCCAACAAATAAGTTCTAGTAAATTTCAGAACTGGTTTTCAGAAAGAGATGTTGCAGAATTTGCGGTGAACACAAACTTTTTTTTTTTAAGCTATGCTATCGGATTTAAAAGACTAGAGGAGAAATAGCCATTGTCCCCTGAAGACAAACTTTTCTGTAGTAACAGAAAGTTGCAGAGAAACGCGTACAGATCTCAACAAAATATCCGCATCCTCTGGGCAGCAGCCCACCCACGAAGAATGGTTGGTTTCTGGAGCTCCCCCAACTGTGCTGAGTTAGTCGCCATTCTACACTTTTGCCCCGATACTCACTCCCCTGATCACTGAAAGCTCTTCAGCGCCTGTGCCCCGGGTAGGCACTGCACAGCTCTCTACTGAGCATAGAAAACCCAGAGCCCGAGCCTGGTGCCCTTACCGGGGTTAAAGAGCACGGTTCCTTTGAGGTAGGCGTACTCCTTGGTACTGATCTCCAGGCTCCAGCATTTGGCAAGGAAACCCTTGATGGCTTGGACTTCTGCGGCGGACGGCAAATGCCGGGCCTCTGTCGGCTGTACCAAGTGTGGCTGCAGCGTGGGGAGAGGCGGCGGCTCGTTGCCTGCGGTCTCCCGCCGCCTGCTGGTGAGGATCCTCTGCAGCAAGCTGGGCTCCCAGGTCTCCACTATCTCGAAGTTCAAGCGGTCCTGGGCCAACTCGAGCAAGAGCAACGGCGCCCAGCAGCTGCGCACCAGCACCAGCTGCTGGTCCAGGGGCAGCACCTGGAAACAGGGTAAGTACTTGACAAAGCGCAGTGTCTTCAACAGGCCCGCCGAGGCTGCCTCGCAGACCACCTGTGGACTCTTGAGGACCACCAGCCGCTGCGCGCCACATGAGGGGTTCCACCAGGGGCCCCCCGGCTGCACCTCTGGAGCCGCGTGCGTTTGTTTTGCGCTCGTGGGCATGTTGTAGATAATGCTGCCCTGCCGCAGGTGGTCTTCACCGCAAAGGCAGCAGCGATACAGGAGCTCCACTGCCCTCTCGCCCCGCAGCTCCTCTCTGCCCCACAGCTTCTGTGCACAGTAGGAGCGGTCCCACAACCCGCCTCCCCGCCGAGTCTCGGGAGCTTCCGGAGCCACGTGTGTTTGCTTTGCGCTTGTGAGCAAGCTGTAAAGGATGCTGCCCTGTCGTGGGTGGTCTTCACCGCAAAAGCAGCAGCGGTACAGGAAAGCCGTGGCCTGCCCACCTGGCAGTCCCTCTCTGCCCACAGGGGGCTCAGCGCCGCAGGAGCAGCCCCAGCACGCGTTCCCCAGCCGCGCCTCTGGCGCCTTGGGAGCCTCTTGCATTTGCTTTGCGCTCGTAAGGATATTGTAGAGGATGCTGCCCTGCCGCGGGTGTTCTTCACCACAACAGCAGCAGCGGTATAGAAGCGCCACTGCCCTCCCACCCGTCAGCCCCTCTCTGCCCACCGGGGGCTCCGCGCCGCAAGAACAGCCACAGCACACGCCCCCCAGCCTCGCCTTGGGCGCCTCCGGTGGTTCCGGAGCCGCGTGCGTTTGCTTCGCGCTCATGAGTATGTTGTAGAGAATGCTGCCCTCCTGCCACTGGTGGTCCTCCCCCGCCATGGCCCGCGGTGCCCGCAGCCTGACTCTGTCCAGTGGCGGCCGCCTGGGATCTATTTATACTGAGCGCCCACGCACGCGCGTCGGCGGTCTCCGCCTGGGCAAAGGCGCGGAGCGGGGCGCGGCGCTGCGCTCCCGTGTGTTTGGCGGTGACCTCTGCGGTTCAAAAGGGGTAGATGCTCCTTAAAGGCTGGAAATGGTAGAGGAACGGAGGCGTGAAAACTCCTGGACACTTCCCTTTTTCCTTTCGTTACACCTTTCCCTGCCTTTGGAAGACCAGAGCAGAAGTCAGAGAACGGGTATTTGGGGTACTGTTCCAACTCTTTCCACTGAATCCAGGCATCTAATTTGCTCTCTTGATTGGGAGGGCACGGGTTTCTAAAAGGGGAAAATTTTATTTCCATACCACCTCTGGAAACTTTCATTGAATGATCAAACTTTATATGAATTATATTTTGTATATGGTTAGGGAAGTCTCATTTTCAGGAACCTTGAAAAATATTGACTATGGACCAGCAGTATCAGTATCATGGGACGTTTGTGGAAATGCCCAAACTCAGGCCCCAACCAGACTTTCTGACTTTGAATCTGCATTTTTATTTTTAATTAATTAGTTAATCTATTTATTGTGACATTGGTTTATGGAATCCAATAAGTTTCCTGTGTTTTTAAAGAGGTCCCCAGGGAATTTGCATGCACCTTAAATTTGGAAAAGCACTGGTCTAAGGATGCTATCAAAAGCATTTTTGCTTAATTCAGTTAATATTCACGAGCATCCAAACTATCTTAGATGCTGTGTTAGAGAGCTGGGGGCAGTGACCAGCATGTCAAAGTGGCTAATATTTGGGAATATAAGAATCACAGGAGGCTAAAGTTTGCTGTAGTGAGAACTTTGGATTCTTCTAGAGAGGTATTACATTGGGTAGATGTGTAATTAACATTTCTTCTCCTACCCTTCCTAAGCAAATAATGAGAAACACAGGTTTCAGAAAGCCTGGATTCTTAGGTCCTCGCTTGTCACAGTCTCTTTCCTTGAGTTCCATACAGGCACTAAGATCATTGAGTCTCCCCACATCACCATCTGCCCCTTGCCTAATTAGCTGATTGTTTCACCAACCAGCTTGGTGACTTCAAAATCACAATTCTTTAGTCCTCAAATTCCTCATCTCTAAAATGGGAGGTTTATTTAGTGATTTCTTGGATACAGGATTGAAGACACGGAGCAGGGAAGAGGATGAGAGTATACCAGCTAGTATAGGATCCCCTTTCTCTTTTTTTTTTTTTTTTTTTTTAGTTTCTCTGGGACCTGGAATTCTGAGATTAAGAGGAAAACCTAGGAGACATTTATTTTGCATTCAACCTGAAATTTTATTCTGCCTGTGAAAGGCCCTATAACATAGTGGTTAAATCGCCAGTACTGGCACCAGACTGCCTCAATTTTAATGCTAGCCCTGATGCTTTGTAGCTCTGTGGCCTTGGGCAGTGTATTAGTTTCCTATTGCTGCTGTAACAAATTACCACAAATTTAGTGGTTTAAGACAACACAAATTTATTATGTTACAGTTCTACAGGCCAGAACTCTGAAATCGGTTTCATTGGACTAAAATCGAGGTGACATTTCTTTTAGAAGTTCTAGAAGAGAATCTATTTCCTTGCATTTTCCAGCTTCTGAAAGCTTCCTGCATTCCTTGGCTCCTGGCCACATCAGTCCGACTCTGCTTCCACCTCCTTTCTGACTCTTACAAAGGTCTTTATAATCACATTGGGCAAACCCAGATAATCTAGAATAATCTCTCCATCTGAAAAATTTGAAATCATACCTGCAAAACCCCTTTTACATATAAGAAAACATATTCACATGTTCTGAGGATTAAGATATGGACATCATTGAGAGGCATTATTTAGCCTTTCACAGGAAAGTTACTTAAGCCACCTGTACCTCAGTTTCCTTATTTGTAAAACATGAACAATAGTTTCTGTGAGCTAATCCATGTATAGGAGTTAATTTATGTAAAACATTTTCTTGATACATGATGTGTCTCCCCACTTTCATGATAATGTGGGATAAGTTCAGAGTTAGGAGGTGATGCTACACACCAGCATTACCATTATTCTCTCCTAGGGAAAGCCATCCTCACCTTCCACCCAGGAGCTATCTCATTTTCTTCCTCATGTCTGCATTTCTTAGCCCAGACTCAAAACATTGCATGGGTTACCTGGTCCACAACAATAATGTATTATGGGAATGTTATCTCATTGTCTGTTTCATCATTTGCCATTTCTAATATTTGAGCTACTATATTTTGGTTATGGTTCTTGCAGCTTCTGCAGTCTTCCTGCTTGGTAAAGCCACCAATGAGCCTGCTTCAGTTCCCCACCTTAAGTTACCAGTGCTAGTTACTTTTTACTATGTTACCCCATTTTATTTTCTTCCTAACACTTATCAGAATCTGATATAATTGATTTGTTTGATTATTTGATGCTTGTTTGTCTCCCCCACATGCTAGTATAAAAGTCTCTCGAGCACAAGGAATCGGTGACTCTGTACCCCAACATTCAGTAGATGTTCAAAAATATATTTGTTGGCCAACCATTCATTTAGAGAAATAGCTCCCACTCTCAACACAGAGAGCAAGCACAACTATTACTACAATGACCCTTGAGGGAGAAGGCCCTGTTGGGCTCAGAGCTTTCTGGAGGCCTTTTTTGATACTCAGAGTGCTCAGGCACTGTGGTAAAAGTAACAAGAGAACTGAGTTAACAGTCAAAAAACATGACTTTGAATTTAGGCTCTTGCACTCTAAACATATAATGTTGAACATGTCATTTAACTTCAGCCTTCACACTTGTGAAATGGGAGAAAATTCTATAAACTCCTATTAATGTATACACTCTGTTCTTACCCCTTCAAGGGTTATTTTCTCTCAGTTTTGCCCTTTATGGAAATGTTTGCTGACCTCTTCACTACGTTGAAAATATAAAGCAACTTAAGTGTACACTAGTTCACTTTCTAATGATGTAAAATTAAGCAAAGCATTTAACATTACATTAGCCTTTTGATGTCAGGTGGGTGCTAGACTTATCAGAGAGATCACTTCATAAATTATATAAATGTCTAACCATTATGCCATACACCTGAAACTAATATAATATTGAATATCAAAAAGTAAAAATTAAAAAATATTACATTAGCCTTTTCAACTATGAAAGCAGAAAAAAATGCTATAAACCATTTTAATATATATACCCTATACCTATATAATTCAAGGGCTTTTCTAAAACTCTTTCATTTTGTCAACTGTATTTTTAAAAATCCTGGTAACTTAATCCCATTTTTTGTTGACTTTAATCATTCACACCTTGCATGTATTAGATGCTTTGACTTTGACTTTCAGACATTGTCTCAAAAGGAAACTTCTGTACAGTGCTGAGAACCATAAAGTTGTAATATATTGATTATAATTCCTCTTCTTTCCCAGGAGAAGAGTCTTCTGATTTTTTTCTTGTGATTTTTTTTGAAGTTGTGATCTTCTGTTCGCAACTCTGAAGGACTTTCTAGGTTCTTTGGATTGACTATTTCTAAGGAAAGATTGCCTGCTTGTTCTTCACAAGTATTCATCTTTGGAAATGTCAAGAGAAAACTGACTTCATTTTTCCACTTTCCATTTTTTCCCTGAACAAATAGCTCCTGAGAAACAAAATCATCCAAACACACCAATGCAGAGATATGCACCAAGTAATGCCAACCTGCCAGTTGCTACAGGATTAGTGAAGACATAACCTTCTAAGGCAGGTGCAGCCTTCTTCATTTGATTTGTTCTGTGTCCTCAGACCACTGTGACAGCCAGACAGGACACTCATCAACTGCACCTGTCATGTGCTGAGTTTGTCCACAACTTCAATTTGGATATTTACACTGAATCATTGTTCGATGACCTTGGTCAGTTGGACACCTGCTCTGCAGAATCCATTATCTGTTCCAACTCAGGGTGGGAGTAAAGCTGCTCTGTCTGCCTGAATGCAACCTTCAACTTCAAAGTAATGCAGTTTTCACTAAAGGATATAGGAGTGAAGAACAGGTGGGGATAAAGCTGTGTAAAATCGTAAAACTAACCTTTGCACAGCCAGCTGCTCTTGACCTGGGAAGGCACGATGATCTGAAACCTGATATGAATTTTCATTCTGGGCTTAAAGGAGCTGGAATGTCTCAGAATTCAACTTCTTCAGTAAACAGGTAACAGGGAATAATAATAGTGTTTTCCTGATTTTTCAAGGTAAATATTGGGCAAACACTATTGTAGTAGAATAATGACTGATAAGATCCAAGAGATAACCTCCCTCCTTTTCCTTTCCAAGATCCAGAATGTTTAAAGCTCTACTATGGAAGAATTAATAGGCTTTAGCTGCTGACTCCTAAAGAAGATCAAGTCATCATTATTTATTTCCTTTGAATGAGCTACAAAGAAGGCAGTCCACTGTCTTAGAGGTCATATAGTTGCTGAACTAGAATAATGACTCATACTCACAGTAATTCTGAAATGTTCTAAAATCAACTTTCAAATCACTCAAAGAATCACTCCATTAAAAGGAAAACATTCATCTAATCAATTTATTTTACTGCATCTACCAATTTGAATCCATCTCAATACCAAATGTCGATCAAATTATCTAATTAATAGATTCACTTGACTGGCAGGTTAAAAAATGATTGCCCTATTGGTTGACAAGTTATTCAAATTGATTTGGCAGGTCACTTTGGAAATCATTGCATTATTGGTCCACATAGCTATGTCCCCTAATGGTGATGTTAATTTTAATTAAAGACTTCCTCTGTATTGGGTTCTGGAACTGTTGTAATATCTCCCTCCCAGGAAATTGCTTTCTTTTCCCCTCCAACTTTTCTTAGCAACTTATTCCCTACAATAATTATATCTAGAGTGCCTTCTACATGGCCTGGTCTATTAAAGACACTCAACAAACACCCGCTTAATGAAACAATGAGTGAACAGTTTCTTCTACTTCACTAGATTGCCCAATCTTGTCTTTTTCCCCCTGATCGTGTGGATTTTTACAATCTTGCCAGCCATGGTGGAAAGATCCTAGTTCCCTTCTGCCAAATACCAGCTACCTGTTTTAACCACTCTGATTTCTAGTTTGGTAATCTTGAAAATTAAATATTTTATCTGTGTTTACTTCACAAAGTTGTTGAATGTATGAAATGATTAGCAATACCTCACAAATGAAAGTTATTACCATTATACAGCAATTTCTTTAAGTTGGAAACATCAGACTTTGTGAAGTGATGTATTGCCCAACTAAATTAAGTTCGTGCATTTGAAATTCTCTGTACACGTACCTGCCGAATACATTCGAAATAAAGGATTTTACGCTTGATAATAAGTAATTCAAATTTGGAGTTAAATGCACTTACCTTTAGTAGTGCCATAAACCTAATTGCTTTCTCTGAGCCCACAATAACAAATACGAGGAACAAAACAATATGTGAATAGATATAGGTGAATTTCTTTGCAGCAGAGCCAAAAGCCAGCAATGAAGAAAATCAAAACTTTTATTTCTAAACTGATGTTTTTACCATGATGCTTGTAGCTAAGTTATTGAAAAGAAGCTGCCATAGCTTGAGTTCTCTGAAGCAGGGCACTAGGCAAGGACTGTGAGCATGTGCCAGGGAGATGACCCCAGAAGGCAGTGGTGAGAATGCGAGAAAAGTGAAACTGGGAAGGAGGGGAGGTCAAAATCAAATTGCATTGCTGAGGTCACTGCTGTGAGCAACAGGGGTGATTTTACTGTAGTCTAAGGAGAAATACAGAGGTGGCAGCAGTATTTATCCATTAGTTTCCATCTCCCAAGGTAGAATGTTGCCACCAAGTTTCCACCAATATCCATGGTGTTGCAAAACAGTTGATATGAAAAAAAGCCACAGCCTGCATGAAACTAATTGTCTACCCACCTACGTTTGGAATCAAGGGTACGGGCAAGAAGATACAAGGAAGGGAATCTGAGAGGGATGTTCATAGCTGAGTGTTCTTGGCTTGCTGCCCTGAGGTCAATCCACTTGATGCGGGGATTGATTGAGGCAAAACAATAACTACCTCAGCATTCTTCTGCTGAGCTTGTTCATCTTTGAAAACCATGTTACCATTATGTCCCAAGCTGCTCAGTTCTTTAGATAAGTAAGGCTTGAGTCAGGGGAAGCCAGCAAGGACATTTACCCAGCATTGTCTCTAACTTGTCCTGATTGAGTTTTATTAAACAGCCACTTTTTATAGACTGGAAAAAAATCCACTATTTATCAATAAAACAACAAAATTTCATCAGAGAGCTGCAACGTTTTTTGCAAAAATAGGGGTTGTAGCATTACATGTATATTTGGGGTATTTCTAAATACTTCGATATTGTCCACAAGGTCTTAAGATTTTTCAATCTATTCAAAGAAGTATAAGCAAAACCAGAACCTGCACACAGGCCTCCTCTTGAGGCTTGAGATATAGCCAGATCCAGGTACTCAAACTACATTGCTGGGACATGTTTTTTGAAGCCTTCTGAACTCTTGTTCCAATGTGAGTTATCCTTGATTCATATCCTGCAACCAACCCAGAAGCCAATTTTATCAACTCTGCCTTCAAAATGTGTCTCAGATATATTTTTCCATCACTATCATCACTGTATCATGACTCAAGCCACCATCTTGTCAATCTCAACTGTAATAACCTCCTCATTGTTTTCCTGCTTCCATTTGTTCTCTGCCTACAAGTAGTTCTCCAAATAGAGTGATGCTTAAAGATAAGTGAGCTTGTATACTTTTCCATCACACTTAAAAAAAAGTCTAGTGGTATAGGCCCTTGCTTTTAAAATCTTACAGGATCTGACTCTGGCTCTCTCCAACTCCTATCCCTCATTAACTGTGCTCTGGCTATGTGGCCTCCTTGATATTCCTCAAACTGAAACCTCCCTCATCCAAATTGTTGGACCTCCTCCTACAGATAATCACATGGTTTATTCTTTTAACTTCCATTAGGCTTTGCTCAAATGTCAAGTCCTCAGAAAAACCTTCATAGCCTGACTTCCCTGTCTAAAGGAGCATCTCTGCCACTCTTTATCCTTCTTGCCTGCTTTACTATTCTTCTTGGCCCTTATCGTTATATCTATGCATTTATTGGATTATTTGTTTCTTGTTTGCCTCTCCCATGAGAATATTCAGTCTATGAGAGTAGAGACTGAGGCATTCACTGCTATGTCCCTAGCACCAGGAGCATTGCTTGGAACATGGTAAATGGCGAGTAATGTGGACTGGTTATTCTCCAGTTCTCCTGTACCCAGCTGCCTGTATGGAATTTCTCTTTCATTCTCCTGTTGACTGAATAGGCTACTCCATGGACAGTTCCTTAATTAGTCACCTGAATAATTACCCAGCAACCCATTCCCGCTCTTCATGCCTGCTCTCTCTGCTATGAGAGACTCTTTGAGGGTTCTGCCAGGTGGAAAATGCCAACCTTCTAAGTAGCTTTTTCCTAGGTATTTTCTGAGTCATATTTTCCTCTGCCCTGGTTTATCTATCAATGTAACCATCTCTGTTCCATCTTCCAAAAATCTATACAAATCTCTGTCCCATAGATTGTTTCCTTCTCAATGCTATAATAAATTTATCTCATCTGTACCATTTACTTTGTCATTTCAGCAAGATTCAGTGAGAAGAGATAAATGTTGGTGTTCTGCCTGATACCTTGAGCCACAACCTCCTCATGAACAGTTTATTAAGCATGAAACTGTTAGAACTCTGTGTGTGTGTGTGTGTGTGTGTGTGTGTGTGTGTGTGTGTGTGTGGTTTCTTTAGAAATTGTATAATGTGAGAAAGTATTCCAGAGACTTAGTCAAAAGGTTCAGGATTGTGGAATTTGGTTTATAGGCTGTTAAAAGGAAATTGTCCAGTGCCACTTCTGTGACCTCCCTCCAGCTGGCATCTGATGGGAAAAAGTAACAGATGTCATTAGAGATCAGACCCTAAAGGTTAATTCAATAACAATTCAGCAGAATTTGAAATTGTCATTCCACATATAAGAAAGGACACACACAAATAAGAAATTAAACTTTTCATAACAATTCTGCTAACATATACCAAAACTACAAGTAGTGTGATGTAAATAAAACATAATTTGCCATTTCTCTTGTATCTAGAACTGTATGTGTAAAAAAGGTAACTTTTGTGTATTGGCAGCTTTTAATTCTGCAGATGAACTTCAATCTCACAGTAACTATCTTCTTTTCAGACAGAAAAGATCATTCTAAATGGGTTTACCTTGTTTTGCATCTATTAAATGTTTATTTAACATTCTTAATCACTATTATGCATTGGTTTGCTTGATATCTTTTTAAAGTTCTTTGATTAAGGGTCAGTGCAGCATAGCCTTTCACGTAGTAGTAGTAGTAGTAGTAGTAGTAGTAGTAGTAGTAGTAGTAGTAGTAGTAGTAGTATTTAGGGGTAATAAAGTCTTCAGAAAGCACAGATGAAGGCAAACATGGAAACTTTAATTAATGAAAATATTTTATCTCATTATCACATTAACACTGATCAGTTTGTCAAGTAGCAGAATGATAAGGGGATGGGACAAAAGTGATAGTGAAGGGTAGAACTTGAAACATGAGGTGAGGCATAGTAAGCCAGACCCTGGAAAGTACTAAAATACTGGGAACATAAGGTATACAATAGGGAGGGTTCAGTACATAAACTAGTGTGGTTAGCAAAGGGTCAGCATCAAATTCACCTTTGGAAAATCGAGACTCTGGGAAACCACAAGTGGTTCTCTTCTGCTTCCTTGCCTTGTTGAGGGCATTGATGTATACACATGACATCTAAGGAATTCATAAGAAAAAAGGGGAAAGGCCAGGTATTATCACCACCTTAGTTTGAATCCTCATAATCTCTTGATTTTTTTTCACATTTTTTAATTAAAAATTATTGGGGTGACATTGATCAACAATACCCAATAAGTTTCAAGTATACATTTCAACAGTATGTCATATATATATTGCATTGTGCGCTCACCACCCATAGTTAGATTTCCTTCCATCACCAAATATTTGATCCCTTTTACCCCTATCTATGTCCCCCTCCTCCCTTTCCTCTGGTAACCACTAATCCGCTGTCCATATCCATAAGTCTCTGTTTGTCATGTTTGTTTGTTGTTTTTAGATTTATATACCACATATGAGTGATATTATGTGGTTTTCAACATTTTCTGTCTGACTTTTTTTGCTTAGCATGATTACCTCAAGATCCATCCATGTTGTCGCAAGATCCATCCATACTGTCAAAATGGCAGTATTTCATCTTTTCTTATGGCTGAGAAATATTCCATTGTATATATGTGCCACATCTTCTTTATTCAATTATCTATCATAGCACACTTTGGTGCTTCCATGTCCTGGCCACCATGAATAATGCTGCTATGAACATCGGGTGCATATGTCTTTGTGGGTAAATGTTTTCAGATTTTTAGGGTAAATACCCGGAAGAAGGATTGCTGAGTCAGGCAAGAGAAAGAAATAAAAGGCATCCAAATAGGAAATGAAGAAGTCAGACTGTCACTATTTGCAGATGACATGATTCCCTATATAGAAAATCCTAAAGCTGGGGTCCCCAACCCCTGTGCCATGGACTGGTACTGGTCTGTGGCCTGATAGGAATCGGGCTGCACAGCAGGAAGTGAACGATGGTCGAGTGAGCAAAGCTTCATCTGTATTTGCAGCAGCTCCCCAGGGCTAGCATCACCACCTCAG
Organism: Pteropus vampyrus; assembly: GCF_000151845.1. NCBI lineage: Eukaryota > Metazoa > Chordata > Mammalia > Chiroptera > Pteropodidae > Pteropus > Pteropus vampyrus. The sequence continues at coordinate 640,304 of NW_011889495.1, read as the reverse complement.
CACCACCTCAGATCCTCAGGCATTAGCTTCTCATAGGAGCACCAGTCCCTGGTGTCAAAAGGGTTGAGGACTGCTGCCCTAAAGACTCCACTAAAATATTACTAGAAATAATAAACAAATACAGTAAAGTTTCAGGATACAAAATCAATGTTCAAAAATCCATAGGGTTCTTATACTTTAATAATGAATTTTCAGAAGAATGAATTTTCAAAAGAAATGAAAAAAAAAATCCTTTTTGCAATTGCAATAAAAAGAATAAAATACCTAAGAATAAACCTAATGAAACAGGTGAAAGACCTATACGATGAAAACTATAACTATTAAAAGAAACTAAAACTATTAAAAGAAATCGAAGAGGACACAAAGAAATGGAAAGATATTTCGTGTTCTTGGATTGGAAGTTAACACAGTTAACATGACCTTATTACCTAAAGCATTATACAAATTTAATGCAATCCCCATCAAAATCCCATTGACATTTTTTAAAGAAATAGAACAAAAAAATCATCAGATGAGTATGGAAGTACAAAAGACTCTGAATAGCCAAATAATCCTGAGAAAAAAGAACAAGGCTGGAGGTATTACTCTACTCAACTTCAGATTACGCTACAAAGTGACAATAATCAAAACAGCATGGTATTGGCAGAAAGAAAAAAAAAGACATGCAGACCAGTGGAACAGAATCCAGAAATAAACCCATATTTATATGGGCAAATAATTTTGGACAAAAACGCCAAAAATATACAGTGGAGAAAGGAAAGCCTCTTCAATAAATGGTGCTGGGAAAACTGGAAAGCTACATGCAAAAGAATGAAACGACTATTGTCTATCACCACATACCAAAATTAATTCCAAATGTATCAAGGACCTGAATATAAGAACTGAAACAATAAACTGCATAGAAGAGAACATAGGTACTAAACTCATGGACCTTGGACTTA